>NW_015163670.1:247615-300473 GCF_001447785.1 Gekko japonicus | reverse complement strand
CGGGAGTGCTACGCCTCCCAGATGTTCCCGTGTGATCGCGCCCGGATACTCCGCAGGACTCCTGTGCCTTCAGCGGGGCAAATGCTCCGTGTGAACAGGGCCAATGTTTCAGTATTGCTCGTAGAAAGCTAGGCATTTATAAAACTCCATAAATGTCCCAATCAGCCATTTTATATGCCAAAAGATAAAAGATGGTTTAGGTTTGATAGGAAAGTAAGTATAGTCTCCATTTCCCCAAAAATTTCCATTTTACTAAAACAGGAAGGGGAAATCACCACACACACTTTAAAATCCCTGGAATTTCTATGATGGCATGAATCCTGACATATCATTGAAATCTCCTTAATATAGGTTCATGACACATATGCACTGGCCACTTCATTATGAGGCGTTACCTCAAAAGTTGTTTCTAGCCATGGTTAGGAAGAACACACAAGTCTCCACAGACCGCTAACCTGATCTCCTAAAGACAAATAGGAAGGATTTTATTTGCACTTGTTCCAAGACAGCTGCGTAGAACTTGACTTTCACAGCTATTTTATTGCTGATGTTTTTTAAACGTTGTGTAGCCTTGTTTATAAGATATACATTTCAAACCTTTGTTCTGCCATTTAAATCAATGCTTGTCATGTGCCAACAAACATACAGAGATTTGGGGGTGGGGGGAGACGGAAATGGCACCCAAAGCTCACCAGCCCTATTTCATATGCATCAGGCAAATCTTTTAATGTTTAATCTACGAAATGGATACAGTACAGATAATCCTCAAAAGTTTATAGTGCAAAAGCTACTCAGGCCCGGTCACACCGGCTGGATAACGCAGAGGGGGGGAGGCTTGGCTAATTGCTCCGGTGCAGAATGCGATCTGATGCGTCGGCGGCAAACCACGGGTCCTGTCCTCCCCACCTGCGCATTAACGAGGGGTCGGAGGGAAACGCAGCACGCCGGCGCGATCACACCGCAGGAGTCCGGAGGAAGCCCGTGGCAAACCATTTGCCACTACATCTGAGGTACTGTTTTTTTATTGCGGAATAAAGTAGACCACGCTTGCCCAAAGAGGATATTGGGGGCCACGCTTGCCCAAAGGGAATAATACAGACCAAATTTCCCCATAGGAACTACTAGAGAGCATCCTTGCCCATAGGGAATAATAGAGACAATGCTAGCCCATAGGGAATAATGCTGTCCTCGCTTGCCCACAGAGGACAAGGGAGGACAAGGGAGTCCACGCTTGCCCATAGATAATAATGGAGACTATGCTTGCCCATAGGGAATAATGGAAAGCATGCTTGCCCATAGGGAATAATGACCTCTCGCGAGTCAGCACCATAACTTTTTAAAGAGCCCCTAATGAGAGCTGGGGGAGCCAGAAAGACCTCTCGCGTGTGATGTCCGAGTGACAGCAGCCATAACTTTTTAGAGCTGGGGGAACCAGACTGACCAAAGGAGAGCTGGGGAAGCCAGAACAACCTCTCGCGAGGCCATACTTTTTAAAGAGCCCCTAACGAGAGCTGGGGGAGCCAGAATGACCTTTGGGCAATTCTGGATTCCTTGTTGGTAATTATGTCCCTATGAGCAATCATGGATTCTCTATTGGCAGTTATGTACTCCATTATCCCCTATGGGCAAGCTCCTCTCCATTATTCCTTATGGGCAGTTATGGATTTTCTATTGGCATTATGGATTCTCTATTAGTAATTATGTACTGCACTATCCCCTCTGGGCAAGCCTGCTCTCCATTATTCTCTATGGGCACTCATGTATTCCCTATGGGCAATCACTGTCGTTAATTTTAGTACATCCCGGTATATCCAGACTAGTGCCTCATGCAGAAACACAGAAGGTAGACTCCACTGAAAGTAAATGTTCCTCCTACACACTCCGGGGGTAAACGTTTTGAGAGGAAGGAGGGAAAGTGTGACTCAGACTTTAGTGCAGAAAAACGGTTATGCCAGCTGGGAAAACCACTGCTTCTCAGTGTATGCCCGAAAAGGGAAAGGCATGCATTCAGCTGCAGTGTGTTCTCACAGCAGCTTCTGGCAACCTGGATAAAAGAACAACCGGAATCTAGTGGCACCTTAAAAGCCATCCTTACTGCACTTACCCAGCCCCAACACAGGGATGTTTAAGCCATTGGAGAGGCGCACGGTGGGTATCACCTGCGCCTTGCCAGCCTCCCAGGCACTCATACTGAACCACCTACACCTCAGCACCAAGGGCACCATCCACCCGCTTCCGGCATCTCCTGCCCTGCAGGAAACCCCCGCGCTGAACTGTTGCAGGCTTCTCTCTCACGGTCTTTGACGATGCAAAATGTCGTAAACATAAGCTAGGTGTTCTTTGCGGCAAACCGTAAAGCACCCTAGAAGCCTGCTGAAAGCATGGATGTGGAGGGGCAAGTCAGATAGAAGGAACTGACGCCGCGAATGTGAGTTGTGGGGCGCGCGGGATCTGTCCACCTCTCCGGCCAGTGCTGATTGCCGTAGTTGCCTGCACCGAGCGCGTACTGATTTGTATGTGGCAGAAACGCGTGTCTATCAGTGGGCGAGAATGTGAGCATGGAGGCATTTAGTGTGAACGCTTAGTTGGGATTAAACGCCACGGAATTCAATGAAATATATTTCTGACAATAGGCAGAAACTCTCGTGCTTGCTTATTCCTAATAACACTGCAGTGCTATTCCGGTGTTACTTAAGTTTCATTGATTTCAATAGTTTTAGACTGGAGTAAATTTTGCATAGGATTGCAGCTCTGCTCTTACTGAATTAAGTGGGGCTAACTTCCATGTAAGTGTTTCTACGACTGCAGCCAGATTCGGAAATAATTTTTTATTCAAATGAATGGGACTTACTGTGCAGTCTTATGCACGCTTTGTTAAAAATAACACCAGTTTTCAGTGGGGCACACTCTGAAGTAAGTGCATAAAGTGCTGCCTTACTTATTTCAAGTAAATGGCAAGGGAAAGAACTGGCTATGCATTGTTACCTAATAGCCCACTGAAGTCAGATTGACTATGCAGCTTGGCACTATGCAAATTTATTCAGAAGCAAGTCCACAGAACTCAGTGTTGGTGCCCAAGGAAGTCACTCTGCTCTGATCATAGGAAAGTCCCATTAATTTCCTTTGGGATTACTTTAAAGTAAGAGTTTGGTCTCAGTCCTAAATACTCCTTATTTGGAGTTAAATCCAGTGGGAATTAACAGGACTTTCTTCCAATAACATTGAAGTGATTTTCTTGGACATCAGCACTGAGTTCTGTGGAGTTGCTTCTGAGTAAATGTGCATAGTATCAGGCTAGCAGACTGTCTGCAAGAGAGAAAATGGTTGGGGTTTGGTACAAATGGGCTGTGAGCATGCCAGTAACAACAACATACTACAGTTTCTGTCGAGTTTTGTCTTCTTGCTAAGGCTTCTATTTATATAATGGCTGGTGTGGTAGAAATTCAGCTTTTTCCATCCCTCTTCCTAAGAATAAAAAGGCTCCTGTAACTTTAAATGGCTGAAGAAAACCTGTAGGTACACTTTGTAATTCAGAAGAGGGGACCTTTCACCTGTTAAAATCTCCTATTTTACTCATAAGATCATAACAGAAAAGAGCCCTGCTGGATCAGACCAGTGGTGCGTCTAGTCTAGCATACTGTCTCACATAGTGGCCAACAACCAGTTCCTCTGGAGGGCCAACAACAGGGCATAGGCCTTCCCCTGACGTTGTCTCCTGGCTCTGGGATTCAGTGTCTCTGAATGTGGAGGTTCCTCTTAGTCACCATAGCTAGTAGCCACTGATAGATCTATCCTCCATACATCTATCTAATCCCTCTTTAAAGCTTTTTATTCTTGTGGCCATTACTACATCCTCTGGCAGCAAATTCCAAATTCGATCATTCTCTGTGTAAAGTAGTATCTCCTTTTGTCTATCCTGAATCTACTGCCCATCAGCTTCACTGAATGCTCTCGATGTTCTAATATTTTGTGAGAGGGAGAAAATTTTCTCTTTGTCAACTCTCAAAATAGGTTGCTGCAAATTTTTCATTTGTTCCTGACCCATATCTATTTATGTTGGAAGCTATTGTTTTGGTTGAATCACTGCATCTTTGATAAGACACAGATATCTCTCACAAGATAAAAGGGTGGGCTAGTGGGGACAGGAGGCTAAAATGTGTGTGAGAATGTGGTTGTGCCCCAGTAGTTAATTTCTCAAAAGAAAAATGCCGAGGCTCCAGTATACCTTGGAAGCCTTGCTTCTGCTCTGTAAGCCAGTTTTCAGGATCTCAGAAAAGTTGTTTACAGTTGTGTTGGCCAAAAAGTAAAATCCAAAAAAACAAGAATGCAATTGATGTAATACCTTTTATTCAGACCAACTAACCCCATGACACAGAACAGTGTGCAAGCTTTTGAGCCCACCTGATAATTCTAGTGAGCTCGAACGTTTGCACACTGTTATGAGTCATTGGGTTGGTCTGTTGGTCTGAACAAAAGGTATTACATGGCTTGTGTCCACTGGTGTTCCTCTCCATGCTATGCGAAAGTTCACTTTCTGCTCAACAGGTTGCTGTGAAAGGCACAAGAGCCGGCAGTATCTAAACTGTGAAAAAGATGAGAGCATCTATTGACCTGTACCTGTCCCATCAGTATAACACAACCCTAGCACTGTTTTCTCAGGCCTCAATAGTTGGAGTGTTCTGTAATACCTGCCCAAACAAACAAACAAAAGTTCTCAAAGCAGAAAGATAACCCTTCCCTATATTGCGAGGCTATTTCAAGAACTTTTATAAAAAATTATTGTTTCCAGAAGGGTTATGGAACACTAGTGCTACAAGCTCACTTCTGTTGTGAGAAATCTTGCCTGTGGAATTCTGTTATTTTGGCAGCATTCCAATATGTATGGATTATTTTTCTAAATTCTTCATCTCGTTTGCAGGTTGCAAAATCCCCATTCTAGACCTGACAACTGTTTCACTCCTTGTTTTAACAAAAATGCTTTATCTGATTGGACTTGGACTGGGAGATGCCAAAGATATTACAGTGAAAGGCCTGGAGGTTGTGCAACAGTGTAGCCGGGTATACCTGGAGGCTTACACTTCAATTCTCACAGTTGGAAAGGAAGCACTGGTAGGTGACTACAGGTGGAAAGAGTTGTGTTTTAGAGCTCTAAAAACAAGTTCAAGCTGAGGAATCTACCGCAGCAATATGAGATAATAGTAACAGGGAGACAGCATGGATGGAGATTTGGACTTGGACAAGAAGACCTGGTTCAAAACAATCAGCTATAAGACTTACTGTGGGTAAGTCAATAGGTTGAATCCAGTTCAAGGACCCTATCAGGATCATCAGTCTTCCTGGCTCCCAACCAGCAGCCATTTCCACCCTAGGAAACTTTATTCCCAGGGTCATGGGACCTGCATAGTATAATAGTCATGTGGTTCAGGAGGCTGCAGTGGTAGGCCTCCTACCCTCGGTAATTTGAGGAGCTGGAGGAAAAAATGGACTGGAGGGAGGAATAATATCAGTGGAGACATCACCTCCTCCTGAAACTACACTCTCCCCAGGCAGGGCCCCCAGAATCTTCCAACATTTGCAGGCGCAGGCTGGGAATCCTATGCAGTGGGGGCGGGGATGAAATCATTCCCTTCTTCCCCTTCCATCAGCAGAGTGTCGGCCACTCAGGAGGCACTGAGGAGTGATTTTGCTGTCTTCCCTCTCTCCATCACAGCATCTCAGCCTGCACGGCTCTTATTCTGTGAGTCCTGCCCCCCTGGGAATATACTTTTCTGGGGCTGGAAATGGGAGCTGGGGGAGGGGAAAGCAGGGAAGATGCACAGCCATTAGCACCTTTCCCTCATGGATCGTGGGATTCATCCCCTTATCTGCTAGCTTGACCAACTTTGCTGAACAGGATGAGGTGGAGATAAAGACCCAGATCCACTACCGTAACTTCTTTTGACTAAGGGACAGGATATAAATTGGGGGGGGGGAGAACAGCTTTGCGAATTAAAAATAATGTTTGTGAGCATAAGAATAAAGAATAATTCTTTATGAAAGCATTTGGAAATCTTGAAAAATCTCTTGGGGAACCTCCGGGATGGATCAGAGTCTTCTGATTGGTTAAGATATGGCGTAAGGCAGGAATTCTGGTGCCCACTTCCTGTCACAGAAAAAGGTTTAGAGGATGACTCTTTTAGGGTTGCCAACAAGCTGGAGGGAAAATGTTCTGCCCTTTTGATAGAGGTTTAATATGTGGAGCTGGGAAAGTGAAGCTTTTCATAGCATGGAAGTAGCTAACATCACCTAATGACATCACCTTAAGCCTCTGTTAAGGGGACAGGCCGGTTTTGCTTTGGTTTTAAGGTATGCTTTGGATTCCAGTTGTTGTGAAAAACTTTATTCGACAAAAAGAAGCAATTGCTGTAGTGCAACCAGTAGAGACACTGGGCCAGTTGCTGGCTCTCAGCCTGCCTCAGAAGTTGCTGTAAGAATGTTTAAATGATATTCAGATGTTTCTGTAGAAGCACAGATGTTGTCTGGAATTCCCTGGAAAAAGAATGGAAACAGATGTGACATCATGGTTTTTGTTTATTCTAGGAGGAATTTTATGGCAAAGAACTGATTCTTGCTGACAGAGAAACAGTGGAACAGAATGCAGATACAGTCTTGAAGGATGCCCATCAATGTGACGTGGCTTTTCTTGTAGTTGGAGATCCTTTTGGGTAAGATGCAGCAGCAGTTGTAAATAGTCTTGTTTGTGGTGGTGGTAAAGCACTGATTCAGGACTGACTATATGGAAAAGATTGATTTCCAAGGGCTCGTATTTTTTATATGAGATAGGACTGCTTTGACTTCTTGCGCAGTTGACACACGAATGGCTCACCTATCTGTTCCATGTTTTAATTTAATTTTTACTTTGTACTGTATTTATTTAGAACATTTTTCTGTTGCCTTTCCACCCAATTCAGGATCCCCAGGGCAGTGAACATTTAAAAAAAAACATTAAAATAGTTCAGACATTAAAAAGCAGTTAAAACACAAATATATTTAAAATATTTAAAACAATTAACAAAAACACAGTAGAAACACACAGACAGAGAGGAACGCTAATAAATGTGGCTGCCAAACAAAACAAAAAAGTCCTCACCTGCTGGTGGAAGACAATGATAGGAGATGGATGAATCTCCCTGGGAAAGGATTTCCAAGGGTTTGGTGCCATGACCAAGAAGGCTCTGTTGATTTGGATCCCAGGCATTTATTGCAGTAATAGTGCTGCTTTCCTCTGATGCATGCTCTGGTGAAAAGAGGCTTCCCATCTTGCATTGAGGAAGGCTCCTTCCATTGATGGAAGGTGTTGCCATTAGTCCAACAGATCCATGTGACATAACAAAGTAGGTGGATGACACCTGACGGCTGAATTTTCAATTACACTGCTGCCAAGGTAATAAGAGCCGTCAAGTTGCCACCAACTTATGGCAACCCCGACTAGGGACTTTCAAGGCAAGTGAGAAGCAGAGGTAGCTTTGCCAGTGCTTTTCTCTTTAGAGTCTTCCTTGGTGGTCTCCCGTCCAAGTACTGACCCTGAGATCTGACGAGACCAGGCTACTCCATGCTGCCTTCACTCCAAGGCAATAATTATAGAGGTACACATTCAGTTCTTAGAAGCCTCTCCAATAGTTTTGGAGTACCCCAAAGGGATGCTATGTCTATTCTTCAAAATTTCAAGTTCTAATTTTATTTATAATTTGTCTCCATTGCTATTATTTATTGTTACAAATAAGGAAAAAAATCGTAACAACTGTTAAGAAGTGGTGCATGCCATTGCAGATGTAAAATTACACCTTGTGTAAAACAAGCTAAGAAAAAGGAGGGAAGGGGATTCACACAGGGGAGGAAGGAGTGCACTAGCCATAGCCGATCATGTCCACACGGATGTAGCTTCTGGAAACACATCTTTAGATAGAAATACACACTCATATTTCTCTAGATACATACTGTTCTGTGTATCTAGGGAAATATCTAGATACAGCTGTTGAAGTCCATGAGCTTGAGTGTAGCTTTGCTCAGGATGGCACCGCAGAATTTGTTACGATTGTGCAAGCTGTAAAGAATTCCCAGGTTGCGTCCTTCTTGCATGGGATTCGTTTGTTGCTGGAGACTCTTGCCTATGCTTGTTCAAAGGCCTTTCTATTTCCTGGATGCAAACCCTGTGGTCGCTTTTGAAAAGTAATGCTGCCTATCTGTTGTATGCATCTTCCTAGTGGGTTTCATGTGTTCCAGCCTTATGTGGACATCTGGGTCGTTACCAATGATTTCTCAGTTCAGTTTATTAAGCCTCTTAGTTCCATTTCCTATTCCCGTCGGAGGTGGCAGTCCTTCTGCCCTGACCTGTCAAGCATCATCAATCTGTAACGTCAAGCCACAGAGAAGAGGGCTTTGTCTCCAGCTGGCGAATCAAAATTAATATGGCGGAGGGGGGGAGCCACTGGGGAAATGTAATCACCGTACACCCCGTACAAGGGGTTTCTCTTCATAAAGAGGGGTATGTTTTTAAAAAGAGTAATTTATGTAAATATAGTTCTGCAGGACATCAAGAAGGGTGGAGGGGTTTTTTGATTGAACGGGTACTTAACTGCAGATGATGCCAGCCTTTGAGAGTTAAAATCATTGCCACCATTCAAGCAAGCAGGGCCGTGATTAAAATCTCGGGCTGTCTAAAAAATGTAAGCCTGTAGTCTCTTCTGCTGCAGGGATATCTCTGCAACAGAAGGGACTAGAGACTTAACTTTTCCAAAAGAAAGTTGGGAATTCACAGAGCCTGTTACGCTTATTGTTATAGCGGTCTTTCAGTGTAACGGTATGAAATTGCCAGTTTAAAAGGAAAAAATGTAAAAAGCCTCTGTGGCCCAGGGTAAGAGGATGGCTGCTGTCGGGTGACTGGGGCAGGGAAACTGTGGGGCAAACCTTCCACCCAGAAGCCCCATTGCTGCTGCGCTGTATTGTTAACCACACCAGCCACAGGGAACCACACAAGTTTTTTTCCTGTGCAGAAACTGCCCAGGACTCCAAAAGAGACACTTTTGACTGAAGCTGGCATGCGGAGGTTTTGCATAAATATTGTGCTGGTAATGGCTGGGACCAAAATTCAAGGACAGGTTCTTGGAGTGTACCCAGAATTCAAAGGCCAGTTTTGGGTTTACCATAGAATTTGGAGCAATTGGAAAGGCAAAGGCATGGAAGGATGATGAAGGGCAGGAAGGAACAATGGAAGCAGATACTACTGGAGCCGGGATAGGCAACCCCTGTCACATGCACCAGTGCTTGTTTGTGTTTGAATTTCTGTGAGAAGTGGGGACTCTGTTTTGTTCAGAATGAGCCCTGAGACTCTAAGACAAATTGCACACCAACACTTGGCTTTGTGATGCCGCAACAGCCCTGCCTTGTCTCTTCATAAGACTGCAGAGCTTGTTCATGGTGTGGATCTCTAGTCTACGGCTACTTTTGCTGGAGGGCCACACTGAGAATGGAGCAGAGTAAAGGTGATGGCCAAAGTCCCAGTTCCCACCCAGTAATAATTCTGCAATTTAGTCATAGGTGTCGCTTACAACACTGCTGTTTTTGCTTCTGACTTGGCAATGGTGATGGAGGGAGACCAGTGGCAGCCCTCGAGGTGTCCAGTTTTTGACTTGTGAGCTTCTGTCTGTTGCTCTTTAATTTACATTTTAAACCCCTCAATGTTAGGAGCTAGCCAAAGGAACTAAAAACTACGCAAGTGGCCAGTCCTGTTCATAGCAAACTGGAGGAGAATATACACTACTAAAGGAACAAAACAATAAAGGAATTCAGTTCAGAATCAATGAATAGTTTTCAGGCAGCAGGAAGGAAAAGAGATGTCTGCATCAACTTTTTTTTTGCTGTTCAGAGGACTAGCAAAACTTTCCTTTTTCTCCCCTACCTGACAAGTCACTTAATAATTAGAGAAACTCGAGGCAGGCAGCAGTGGATGTAGAGCTTTATTTTGGAGATCAAATAGGTTCCCAACAAAGAAGTCTTCAAGCCCCTACTTTGGAGTCCAAGATATGGCTGCCTGCCCACTGCTGCCTGGCATGTGCTTCTCTGTCTCTAATTACATTATTTGGGGGGAAAGGGGGGGGGAACAGTCTGCTGGTCATCCAGGAAGAACAGTTGACGTAGACCTCTCTTCTCTCCTGCTGTCCTAATCCAGCAAGCTTATTTTTAACAGCATTCTTTTATTCCTTTCCCCCCCTACCCACTTCTCTCCTCTTCTCTCCTGCAATGAGAGGGGACTCTTGCCGTGCCATTGTAAGCAGAGTTACCGTAGTCTTAAGTCCACCGAAGTCAGTGCATTTAGAAGGTTTTAACTTCACTTTGGATGGCACTGTTGGATCCTTTTAAACCTTTGACTGAGCAGTGAAGGATGTGGACACATTTCTCAGCCAGAATTTAGACAAATGATAGTGATGGAACAACATCTAGCCAAAGAGGAACTTTTGGGACCTCCTGTGAAAATGAAGCTGCAACACTGGGAAGCACCTGGGACCCCCCTGCAGAGCTGCCTAATGGCCATTTTCAACCAGATGCCTCCCGCTGCTGCTGCCAACTCACCCCTGTGGACTGGGCAGCATTGAACTACGATATCTTTGGGAAAAGAGGGCAGCTGAAGCTATTGTTCAGATCTGGGCTTTATTTAAATGACTTTCCATACTTGGTTACATAATGCAATGAATATGATGGATGTGCACTTGGACAGCAGCCTTTACAAAGGATGCGTTTTCAGTATTCAGGCCTTTTCAGACGTAACCTGTTCCATCGCGCCTACCCTTGCTTTTTTAAAGTGCTGATATTTCTTGTACAAACAGCTTAGTGTAAATTAGTGGCAGCATATATTTAGATGGGTGACCCTTTGAGTCAAACCTCAGCCATTAATCAATTGAACAGGGGGCTACACCTCCCTAGCTGGACCGTCCTTCTGAGCCTTCATTTGCATGCTGTTGGTACATGCTAGTTCTGTTCCCTTGACTTCTTGCAACCTTTTGTTTCTGCAAACCCCCCCCCCCAAGAAGAGAATTATTTTTCAAAGCCACTGAGACTTAGGAGGGGTGGGGATGGGTACAATGGGCCTTCCCCGAAGCCCTGAATAGCACTTTTGAATGTATCATGAAAACAAGCATTTAGAATACTGGTGCAAATGCAGAGCGTGCATGCAAAGTTTCTCTTTTACAATTACGGGGAGACCTGTTTCCTCAGTAATTAGGAGGAGGATTGGAGTCGTGCCGAAGTTAGTCTGTGCACTCAACAAAGCTGATGTTTGCCAGTCAACAGATGTCCTGCAGTCCTTTGCAAGAGACAAAGAAACAGTGGAACATCCAGTTAGCGGGGGAAATTTGCTTTATTAAAGGGAAAAAATGTAAAAGGCTTGCATTTTGACAGTTTAGTTTGCTGTGCTTTCTGTTTTAGCTAGTTGAATGTAGAAACCCTTTTGGTATTTGACATGGAGAACTCAGTCCTGCTTCCCCCTTGGTCTTCTGAACAGCCTACTGAAATACATTAAGTATACACTTGTGCCCATGTGTCTTTTTAAAATCAGTCTATACAGTCCACGGAATTAAATAGCCAAGGTGCTTCTGGACTGTACCACCTTATGTTGTGAATGGTGAGAATAGCAGGGGTGCTGGGCATATGTCGGCATTTCCGGTAGCAAGGGGTGAAGTGTGGAAAGGCTTCTCCACATCTGGCCATGTGTGTCAAGGCTCCCTGGCCCAATGCTGTTTGTGTTTTTCCTCTGGGAAACACCAGCGTGAGATCAATACACAAATCTGTGTGCTGGAGGCTAAAAAACTGTGAGCTAGCTCACACTAACTCAGCTTAGAGGGAACACTGGTGCTGGGCATATGTTGGCATTTCCTGTAGCAAGGGGTGAAGTGTGGAAAGGCTTCTCCCCATCTGGCCATGTGTGTCAAGGCTCCCTGGCCCAATGCTGTTTGTGTTTTTCCTCTGGGACACACCAGCGTGAGATCAGTACACCCACAGCAGTTGTGCTTGCTGTCTAAATAATGTTGGTACATTTTATTATTTAAAATCCCATCTTTCTCCACAAGCAGGCTTGTTATTTGTGAAGCTGTGTATTACTGATTTATTGTAAGGTCCGCTGTGAGAGGACTGACTCAGATGGGTCCTAAATGAATTGAAAAGCAAGCCCCGCCCCCCCAAATCCCATCTCCCATAACCCGCTGCTTCCTCTCCACAGGGCGACTACGCACAGTGACCTCGTTCTCCGAGCAGTGAAGCTGGGGATTCCCTACCGAGTGATACACAATGCTTCTATACTCAATGCCGTTGGCTGCTGTGGTTTACAGGTAACTTGCTTGCCTCCGTGACATCAGCCGAAACCCGCCGTCCATTTTTGCTACGAGGATTCTGGAGAATGCAGGTCATGACATATCAACAAATCTTCAGGAAGTGGCTGTGGGAGTTATGCAATGTCTGGCCTGGTTTTCAGAATATGTTGGTTCCCCCCCCCCCCCCCGAAATTGCTGCAAAATGTTTCTCATGATGTAACTGAGCCTTTTAAGAGCAAGCTTTCTTTTTCTTACCCTGTGTATGTGTGAAATAGGAATAAGCAGTGCGGTTCTTCATCCTTCAGTACAGAAACTGGTGGTGTCTCAGGGCCGAACTACATGATACTTTTTTTGCATGTAGGGTCTAGGTTAGTGGTATAGTGGTTAAGTGCGTGGACTCTAATCTGGGAGAACCGGGTTTGATTCCCCACTCCTCCACTTGCACCTGCTGGATGACCTTGGGCAAGCCACAGTTCAGGCACAGCTGTCCTTGAAAAAGAGCAGTTTCTGTCAAGAGCTCTCTCAGCCCCACCTACCTCACAGGATGTCTGTTGTGGGGAGAGGAAGGGAAAGGAGATTGAAAGCTGCTCTGAGACTCCTTCGGGTAGTGAAGGGCGGGGTATAAATCCAATCTCTTCTCTTCTAGGTTGCCCAGATCTGACTAGCTTTCCCTAAAGCTACACAGCAGTTGCAGGGAATGTCATGTTAAAAATCGGCAGGAGCCCAATTCAGCTGGGATGTGGTGAGAGGAGGGGCTCCTGCCTTCCACCTCTGTTCCATATTCCCAAGCCGAAACAGCCCTTTTGGAGCAACGAAGCTAGTACATATTTTTTTAGTATTATTATTTGCTTGGTTACTAAATATGAAAACTTTGCTCCATTTTCAGTCGCAAAGTTTAGGATCCATGTACACACATACACACACCACCTTCTAGTGAATCAGGACATGGGGGGCAACTGGGGGAAGAATTGGGACCCTGATTGGTGGAAGAGCTACTGAAAAAGAGATCTCTAACCACAGGACGGGGGTGGGGGAGGAAGGGATTTCCTTAAGGGGGTGGGAGACCCCACATGCCTGCATAGGCAAGCCCTCTTGGTCATTCGCTGGGAAGAGTGGGAGGGAGGGGCCAAGAGGGTGAGGTGTGACAGCTCTGAACTTGTTGATTTGTGCAAATATTGGTGCCAATATCTCTGCCCACCACTCAGCGTTTGCTTTGAACAGCTCCGCCGGTGTCGGTTCCAGGAGCTTTGGACTGGTACTCTGACTCCTTGCCCAGTTGCCATACAACAGTGACCATCACCTCCTTTCCCCTTTTTAATTTAATTTTTACCTCTTTCTGTATGCTGAGTTGAATCCCGTTCATCCACTGCACTAACAGCAGCATCTTCCCCGGATTGAAGGAATCCGTAAAGTGCAGACTGAAGGCTTGGCAGCCTTCATTTGCCTTGGGAATGAGCAAGGTGTTGTTGTCGTTCAGTCGCACAGTCGAGTCCAACTCTTTGCGACCCCATGGACCACATCATGCCAGGTAGCAAGGTAGGGAGGAGGGTATTTAACTCTTTTCCTTCTGCTCTGTTTTGCAGTTCAAACCCAGAGCATGGATCTATTGAAGTTTTTCCATGGACAGAATGATAATCTGAAATTATGTGTGATTTTCTCACCTCCCCATCTCTTGTGGCAGCCAGGAACAGCACCCCTAACCATGGATGGTTCAGGGAGGGATTCATGTTGAAGCTTCCCGCTTCATTATTAGCATTGGAAAGGGGAACCTGTTTTCAATTGATCCCCCTCCACAATGCTAACAACAGAATAGGCTAACTGGTTTCAAATAGCAAGACCAAACTATTGAAGGATTAAAGTTGTGGGGAGGGGGAGGGATGGAGATTGTAAGCCGCTCTGAGACTCCGAGTAAAGGGCAGGGTATAAATCCAACTCTTCTTCTCCTTCTGCAAACTGAGGCTGCTAGAGTCTACAGTTTGCTTTCTAGGGATAGAGGAGGTCCGCGGAGACGTGATCTTTGTCTCATCCATTTAAGCCCTCCGGGGCTCCGGAGAGAGGCGGAGAGCCGCCTTGCATCAAGTCATTCTACTGCCAGTTGCTGGGATCGTCTTAAGTCTGTTCCACTTCTGAGCCTTTGGGGGAAACTGCCTACGCTGTCCTATGTCTCCTTTGCAGCATGCATGATAGAAAGTTGTTTGGTTGGGTTTTTTTAATATGAAAGCAGATATTTGCAGGTTTTATGTTGTTCGTGTTGAGGTCATGGTTGTAATGATTTTCTTTTAACAGTCCCTATAAATATAGAGTAGCAATGCCAAGACTAGCACCGATTGGCTTTCTGCTTCATGAGAAAAGGGCTACGGCTGCTGAAATGGAAAAGATGACCACAGGAAAAATATCTTTTGATCGATAGCACTGGGATGGATGGGGTTTTCTTTTTATTATTTTCCCATGATTGGCTATAGAAACCCCAGAAGTTGGACTGGGGCAGCTATTTGTTGCCCACTGGGACAAAATTACTTTGCAGTCTCGTGCTGCTGGTCCAAGATGAGAGAAGATGTTTACAGGATATTGCAAACTGTTTTTTCCCTGCGTTGTGAGATTGCAGTCCGTCATGCAGGCATTGTTGGCTCTTGAGTTATAGTGGCTCTTGGTGTGTTGTCATGGCTGTTTATAAAAACCTAGGTTGTCATCTTTACACTCTGTTAACACAGAGACTGGTGGAAGGTGGAGCTATGCTAATAGTAATTTCTCCACACTGATTGTATTTACATTATTCATTAAATTTCCCCCCTGTCCTATCTCCAAGAAGCTCAGAGCAGCATAGAGGGGCTCTCATTTCCTCTGTTTTAGCCTCACAGCACCGGTTGAGTTAGTCCAAGTATGAGTGACTGGCCCAAGTATACCCAGTGTGTTTCATGGCAAGCCAGGATTTGAACCTGGGTCTTCTTGGTCTTGGTCTGACACTCTACCACATTTACAATACTGGCTCTCTATCCCTTGTTTATGTAACAAGTTAGTAAAAAGTGGTGCGTTGGAGAATCGCCTGCTACTTGCATATGACAAAGCCTTCAGTCCAAGTAGCTGTACCGCCCCTGTCTGCCAAGCCATCAGGCCTTGACCTCTCTAAGAGCAGAAGCACATTCCAGGTCAAGCAGAGAAGAAAGGAAGGCTTCTGGCCTGCCACTTCAGTATAAGGGGGAAGGGGGAAATGTTGGAGGCTCTCCTGTCTTAACATGCATACACGTCAAACTAATGGGGTTTTTGCAAATTATTTACCTAGTGAAGATGATTTGCAGTTGGTTTGCTGCAAAGGAAAGGAAATACATCTAAGTGCAGTGCCTGTTAACTTAAGTTGAGTGACTACAGCAAGATATAGCAAGGCCCACCAGCTCAGATGGAATTGTACAGTGACTTGGCCAAATTACTGGAAAATAGATCTACCAATGGCTGGTAGCCCCTATCTGTATAGCTGAACAACCTGTCAGTGATCAGAAACCATGTACTTGCTAATGCCATATGACATGGACAAAGTAGAAGGCTCAAAGCTATCACTATATAGATAGTGCTTTCTGCTCAAAGCTGTCACTATATAGATAGGTACGAGGCCTGTCTACCAGCTTTCTAAATTTGACGTTCATTGGTAGATTTTTCCTTAGAATAGTAGCCATTCCAGCTCCTAAAAAAGGGGGTGGCTTTCTTTCTTTGTATGTGGGTAAGGGTGCGAAGTTTAGATCTGATTGTGATGCACAGCTTCATACTCCAGAAGCGAAAAACAGGAAACACCTTGGTAAGCTCTTTTGAAAACATGTCGGGTGAGCCGAAGCTGGTGGTTGCTTCTGTCTGGGAAGGGCAGCAGCTGTGCCTTTGCTAATCACAAAAGGGCCAGTGTACACAATGATGGTTGTGGGGTGTGGGACGACGTCTCGTAAGGTTTTTTTTATAGCGAGTTTCACAGAGTGAGGAGAAATCTCCAGCTCGTGATTCTTGAACTTTTTGAAG
This sequence comes from Gekko japonicus, assembly GCF_001447785.1. Lineage (NCBI taxonomy): Eukaryota > Metazoa > Chordata > Lepidosauria > Squamata > Gekkonidae > Gekko > Gekko japonicus. The sequence goes on along the minus strand of NW_015163670.1, from coordinate 284,133 downwards.
GTGGCAGTGATTGGACGGAACAGTCCTCTCTCGTGTAGTGAGCCTTTTTTTTTTTTTACTGTTTTTCTGTCATGTGAGCTGGAGCTTGCTTTCAGTCTGTATAAATTCACCTTTGAAGGCCATTTTAGTGCCGCACAGCCCAGCTAGCTGACCTTTGCATGTGGATTGACTCATTTCTGCACAATGAGATGGAAGAATTTTGGACTGAACTACTTCAGGTGGCAGAACATTTTGTCATCTTAAAAAAAAAAGACCTTTCTCAATAAAGTGTATGTACCCAACATGGGGAAAATGTTAAGTGTAGTATGCGTTAGAGACAGAGGCGACATCTTAAGAAGCTTATTCCAAAAATACGACCATCCTCACGTGCATCTGACGTAGTAAAGTCCAGTGGTGAATTCTGGAACCTCATTGCATATAAAGGGTAGAATGGCTGTCAGATGTGAGGATGTCGTCTGCTTGTACCATGTTGCTTCGGATGGAATTTTAATTGTCATTCTCATTTTTGTCCAACTAGTTGTGACAGGAGCAGAATCCAGGCACAAGGAGAGGGGTCAGTTCACTGAAATACTGAAAGGAAATATTGGGGACGTGTTTCGGAATGTATATGGGATAACCTGGGTACTGAAAATGAAATATATATTTTGGCAATAGGGTAGGAGTTTCAAGTGCTTGAGGCCACTTTCTTTATGCCAGTCATTCTTACCCTTTAATTCACAACTACCCATCAGGGACACATCATTCTCATCAAATGCCTGCCCTCCAAGCTGTAAGTCAAAAAGTTAGGACGTAACACACAGCACTCCAAACTAAGCAACTTTATATAGGAATATTTGATATATGTAGGGTTGCCAACTTTGGGCATATTGGGGGGGGGACTACTAGTAGTCCAGCATCCCCTGGCATCACAACATCACTTTCAACATGAACTAGAAGTGATATCAGCATTTCACAGTGATGCTCTAGCATCCATTTCCCCCCTAGGATGTGACACTGGAGACATTTCCTGCTGGAGGGGTGGGGGTGGGGCTCCTGCGAAAGCAACCAACTTCATGTTAGGTTTGATTTGTATTTTTGTACCACTTTGTTAAAGGCCTGGGGGAGAAATAGGGGATTTTATCAAGGTGTGCTGAGCAGGGGCTGTGACTGTGACTCAGTGGAAGAGTATCTTCTTGGCAATGCAGAAGGCCCTAGGTTCAATTCCTGGCATCTCCAATTAAAAGGACCAGGTATTAGGTGATGTGAGAGACCTCAACCTAAGTCCCTGGACACCCATGGCCAATCTGAATAGACAGTACTGAGAACATAAGAGTAGCCCTGCTGGATCAGACCAGTGCTCCACCCAGTCCAGCATTCTGTCTTACAGAGTAGTTTCTCTGGACGGCCAACAACGGCATAGAGGCCGAGGCTTTCCTCTGATGTTGTCTTCTGGCTCTGGGATTTAGAGGTTTAGTGCCTCTGAACGTGGAGGTTCCTCTCAGTCACCATGGCTAGTAACCACTGGTAGACTTATCCTCCATGAATCTATCTAATCCCCTTTTAAAGCTGTTTATTCCTGTGGTCATCACCAGTGCTCCCTCTAAACCAGGGATGTTGAACTCATTTGTTATGAGGGCCGGATCTGACATAAATGAGACCTTGTTGGGCCGGGCCATGTGTGTCATAAAATGTAATGCCAGGTGGTGGAGATATAAACATTATAAAGGACACAAACACAAAGGTTTTTTTTTTACTTAAAATAAAAACATGCTTAAAACATTAGCACTCTTGCAATATTTTGTTTATTTAACAGTGTCTGATAACTGACACCTCTTGTTCTGAATTATTGCATCAAAATGTCTATGCTGTTGCAATCTTGACTATGCTGTTCAGGTGTGCATCTGTAAGAGCTATCACTATATAGATAGTGCTTTCTGCTCAAAGCTGTCACTATATAGATAGGTACGAGGCCTGTCTACCAGCTTTCTAAATTTGACGTTCATTGGTAGATTTTTCCTTAGAATAGTAGCCATTCCAGCTCCTAAAAAGGGGGGTGACTTTCTTTCTTTGTATGTGGGTAAGGGTGCGAAGTTTAGATCTGATTGTGATGCACAGCTTCATACTCCAGAAGCGAAAAACAGGAAACACCTTGGTAAGCTCTTTTGAAAACATGTCGGGTGAGCCGAAGCTGGTGGTTGCTTCTGTCTGGGAAGGGCAGCAGCTGTGCCTTTGCTAATCACAAAAGGGCCAGTGTACACAATGATGGTTGTGGGGTGTGGGACGACGTCTCGTAAGGTTTTTTTTATAGCGAGTTTCACAGAGTGAGGAGAAATCTCCAGCTCGTGATTCTTGAACATTTTGAAGGTGGCAGTGATTGGACGGAACAGTCCTCTCTTGTGTAGTGAGCCTTTTTTTTTTTTTTACTGTTTTTCTGTCATGTGAGCTGGAGCTTGCTTTCAGTCTGTATAAATTCACCTTTGAAGGCCATTTTAGTGCCGCACAGCCCAGCTAGCTGACCTTTGCATGTGGATTGACTCATTTCTGCACAATGAGATGGAAGAATTTTGGACTGAACTACTTCAGGTGGCAGAACATTTTGTCATCTTAAAAAAAAAAGACCTTTCTCAATAAAGTGTATGTACCCAACATGGGGAAAATGTTAAGTGTAGTATGCGTTAGAGACAGAGGCGACATCTTAAGAAGCTTATTCCAAAAATACGACCATCCTCACGTGCATCTGACGTAGTAAAGTCCAGTGGTGAATTCTGGAACCTCATTGCATATAAAGGGTAGAATGGCTGTCAGATGTGAGGATGTCGTCTGCTTGTACCATGTTGCTTCGGATGGAATTTTAATTGTCATTCTCATTTTTGTCCAACTAGTTGTGACAGGAGCAGAATCCAGGCACAAGGAGAGGGGTCAGTTCACTGAAATACTGAAAGGAAATATTGGGGACGTGTTTCGGAATGTATATGGGATAACCTGGGTACTGAAAATGAAATATATATTTTGGCAATAGGGTAGGAGTTTCAAGTGCTTGAGGCCACTTTCTTTATGCCAGTCATTCTTACCCTTTAATTCACAACTACCCATCAGGGACACATCATTCTCATCAAATGCCTGCCCTCCAAGCTGTAAGTCAAAAAGTTAGGACGTAACACACAGCACTCCAAACTAAGCAACTTTATATAGGAATATTTGATATATGTAGGGTTGCCAACTTTGGGCATATTGGGGGGGGGGACTACTAGTAGTCCAGCATCCCCTGGCATCTCAACGTCACTTTCAACATGAACTAGAAGTGATATCAGCATTTCACAGTGATGCTCTAGCATCCATTTCCCCCCTAGGATGTGACACTGGAGACATTTCCTGCTGGAGGGGTGGGGGTGGGGCTCCTGCGAAAGCAACCAACTTCATGTTAGGTTTGATTTGTATTTTTGTACCACTTTGTTAAAGGCCTGGGGGAGAAATAGGGGATTTTATCAAGGTGTGCTGAGCAGGGGCTGTGACTGTGACTCAGTGGAAGAGTATCTTCTTGGCAATGCAGAAGGCCCTAGGTTCAATTCCTGGCATCTCCAATTAAAAGGACCAGGTATTAGGTGATGTGAGAGACCTCAACCTAAGTCCCTGGACACCCATGGCCAATCTGAATAGACAGTACTGAGAACATAAGAGTAGCCCTGCTGGATCAGACCAGTGCTCCACCCAGTCCAGCATTCTGTCTTACAGAGTAGTTTCTCTGGACGGCCAACAACGGCATAGAGGCCGAGGCTTTCCTCTGATGTTGTCTTCTGGCTCTGGGATTTAGAGGTTTAGTGCCTCTGAACGTGGAGGTTCCTCTCAGTCACCATGGCTAGTAACCACTGGTAGACTTATCCTCCATGAATCTATCTAATCCCCTTTTAAAGCTGTTTATTCCTGTGGTCATCACCAGTGCTCCCTCTAAACCAGGGATGTTGAACTCATTTGTTATGAGGGCCGGATCTGACATAAATGAGACCTTGTTGGGCCGGGCCATGTGTGTCATAAAATGTAATGCCAGGTGGTGGAGATATAAACATTATAAAGGACACAAACACAAAGGTTTTTTTTTTACTTAAAATAAAAACATGCTTAAAACATTAGCACTCTTGCAATATTTTGTTTATTTAACAGTGTCTGATAACTGACACCTCTTGTTCTGAATTATTGCATCAAAATGTCTATGCTGTTGCAATCTTGACTATGCTGTTCAGGTGTGCATCTGTAAGCTGCAAACCTGCGATGACGCAGCAGCAGCAGCAGACAGCCAGTTCCACTGCGGGCCTGATAGAAGCCCTCTGGGGGCCTGGTCTGGCCCCCGGGCTGCATGTTTGACACCCCTGCTCTAAACTGTAGAGTCTTGTGAGCAATAGTTCTACTTTGTGAGCTACTGGCATAAAAGTTGTGAGCAAGTTATTTGGCTACTGCATAAATTAGTTGGCTCTGGAGCATCCTTCCTAAGCTAAGACAAAAATGTGTGAGCCAGAGGCCAAAAAACTGTGAGCTAGCTCACACAAACTCAGCTTAGAGGGAACACTGGTCATCACTACATCCTCTGGCAGTAAATTCCACCTTTTAGTCACTCTCTGCATAAAGAAGTATTTCCTTTTGACGATAGCCCAATGGTTTGACTCACTGTAAGGCAGCTTCAGGTATGCTCATGGGAACTTGCCTCCACTGTCTGTGAGAAGCAAATGTCCCCTACAGTTCTGCATGTGCCCCCCCCCCCCCAATTTGCACATCTCCCCAATGGGGCCCTTATTATACTCTGATTGGTTTTGTCTTGTTAAACAACTTCTGATTTGGGGGTAGGGAGGACTTTTTTTAAAAAAAGTAAAATCGACCCCTCAATAAGGAGATGACAAAATGTCCTTGACAGATTTTGGTAAAGGCTGTGCACGTTGCCCTCGTCAGTCTTATGCGTGCTGAAGGAAGCAGTTTGCTGTGCATCTGTAAGAGAGAAGGGCCGGTCACACCCATTGGCAAATTATGGTTGGGTCAGCATTTAAGAAGTTGTGATGTGGCAAGTGTATTGTAATTGAAATGTATTTTTATCATTTTGGTGTCAGTATTCTGTAGCCTGCTCCGAGCATCTGGGAATGGTTGGATCACCATTTAAAATGCTCTACCAAGGAGAGAACTTTTCTCTTCGATGTCTTGTGCACAGAGACGAGATTTTCTGGTTTTCCTGCTGCTGGTGTGACTGCAGGAAAAGTGCAGCAGCAAATGGGGCCTCCACATTGCAGATTTCTCTGCAGTTTCCCTGCCCCAGTCTCCCAGAAGTGGTCACACACACACCCATTCCCTGGGCTACCGAAGCTTTTGCCATTTTTAAAAACCTGTCAGAAGAATATCATATCAATATACCATTATAACAATAAGTTAGCATGTTCTCTGAATTTCCATCTTTCATTTTTTTAAAAAGTCTCTGGTGCCTTTCCTTGTGAAGATATGCCTTATTCCTTGTATCTCCACAAGGGAGGGGGCTAGAGACTTCTTTAAATAATGAAAGCTGAGAATTCAGAATACCTGATGCTATTGGCCCATTTCTTCATCTAGCATTCGCTCTGCTGTTTTACCAAACCCACGTTGGAACAGAAGTTCCCCTCTACGTTGCATGCCACTTTCGCTTTCTTTGTCGGATTTTATGGAAGTCTCCACACTGCATGCCGGTTTCACTTCCTTTGATCTCTTGATTTTATGGTACTGTCTGCATAGAGTTATGGCCGTTCTATGGCTATTCAGGGGTGACTCTGCAGTCAGTATGGTGTTGGCCTGGGGTATTTGAATGTGGTTTTGAGCCAAATCTTTTTCTGTTCCAGTGTGGAATTGGTAAAACAATGGAGTGAGTGCTAGATGCAGAATGGGCCTTCGTTACAAATGGTATATTGTTGTTGTTCAGTCGCACAGTCGAGTCCGACTCTTTGCGACCCCATGGACCAGATCACGCCAGGCCTTCCTGTCTTCCGCCGTCCTCTGAGGTTTCCTCAATTTCATGTTCGTTGCATCTATGACACTGTCTAACCATCTCATCCTTTGCCATCCCTGTCTTCTTTGACCTTCAATGGTATATTGATGTAATGCTATTCTAGTGCCAGGTTTTTTTAGATAAAAAGGCCCCCTGATGGCAGGGGGAGGAAATAGCTACTTTGGGACAGTCTCAGGGAAAGTGGCTCCCATGTGGGCCAGAAGGGGAATAAAGGGCCACACCAGTCACTGAGATATAAAAATAAGGCTGATAGTGCAAATAAGGGGAAAAAATATATTACTCACCCAAAAGTTCCCACCACGTTCTGCCAACAGGCTTCTTCAAGGGAATCTGTTAGCCTTACAGAGTTCCTTCAACAAGAGTACAAGATGAGTAACAATTACCAATTCCCATGTGGGCCAGAAAATCCACATTTTCCCACCCACATAGCAGCCATCCAGGCTTTACTACAGTCTTTCCCAAAACTTTGGAGTGAAGCCAGACTGAGAAAGATTGGAGAAAACCTCAGAGGTGCAAGAATGCATCACAATGCTGTGGGGAAGGGGGGGGGAGAGACACTTTTCTTAAAAACTAGCAATAGCCGATGTGAAAGACCCCTTGGAGTCCCTCTGCAGGCTGTACCTGTGCGTAGCAAGATCAGCAACAAAGATCTTTTTGCCTTCAATTCAAACAGTGATTGCACAACCTTTTTCGACATCTTAGGCAGGGATAGGTGGCATTCTGAAGAAATGCATTCCAGCTGATGCAGCAGTAATTCTCGACAAGATACTAAAAATAGATATCTGTATTTTTAAAGGATTACTTCTTGATTTTTGTCAAGCTGTTGCATTAGTGAGTATGACTATGAATTTATCTTTGTTCTATTTATTTTATGCAAGAGGCCAGCAGAAGGAACAAACCTTCCTCTGAAAACTCTTCAAAGATGGAACCTTGGCTCCCTTGCCGTAGTGCAAAGTGAACTAGCTAATTGTCCCTTTTATTAGTGTATTAATGACAGATTGGAAATGTGGATTTCTAGTGTGATCTTAATTGAAGGATTTCCTTACAAGGAACTATTTCATGTTCTGCATAGATGCACATGATGTGCACCTCTTGATTCAGGCAATGTGTTTCAGATGATTCTGAAAACAATTGATGTGGTCCGTCAGTACCTTTTACAAAATCACTCAGACGGAGACCCTGCAATATTATGAAATGAACTAAATGGCCATGTGCTCAGGAGGTGTATGCAGCCATGTGCCAAAAGCTGTATCCAGGTTTAATCTTGCATGAGCCAGAAGAAGCATCACAGCCTGTTTCACATGGTGCCGCTGCCATGGTCTGATGTTGGAACTGGCATTCCGCACAGCGTGGGGCAGCCATTGAGAATGGCATCCCCATTACTTGTTCTCTGATCCTGTAACATGCAGATATGTTGTGCAGGGCCATCAGATCACGTCGTTCCCCACTGATACTCCCTCCATATCAGCCAATGATTAGCGGAAGCTCCATGGTTGCAAGTAATGTTCATTCTGCTCTGTGATGCAAGTTCGGGTGCAAGTTCACCAGTCTTAATGACTGCATGACCCTGATTGTCAGTCATATAGTAATGCATGCATTGGCCTTAAGATGTGATGTCAGCAGACCTGTATGCAGATTTCAGGTTTTCCAGGGAATACTTAATAGGTGGTGTGGTGGGGGCATTTAAGTGCAGCAGTAGCAGGAAGGGAAGAGTTGAACACCCATCCCCTCCCAGCTTTTTCTGCAAATCCTCTTATTTTAGTCACACATCTCTAGCTAGGGCTCAGAGACTGAAAGTGCTCCCTGCTGGGAAAAGAACAGCTTCAAAACAGCAGATCGAGTTCAAAAAGCATGAGTGCAAGCGCGTTGGAGTCCTGTGTCCCCACCCCATTCAGCATTTTAAGCCAACCACCACTTTGTAAGCGATTGACAGGGCTTGCATTGAATCCTGTCATGTCTAGTTGCAACCTCAGTCCCGCTTCCAAGTTTGACATATCAGTGTTTGACATTAATTTCATATAAGAAATTCCATCAGTTCGGCAAAAAATAGTCTGTTGGATTCCCATCTCTCTTCCACAAACAAGATAGATCCAGGTGGGCAGCCCTGTTGGTCTGAAGCAGGAGAAGTGTTTCTAAATTTGGACTCAAAATTTGTTCCAAAAACAAGAGAGAAGTTAATAACGTTTATAATATAGCACCACTTCGCCTCCCACTTCTTACCTCAAACCCCAACAGCCACCCACATAAAAATGTCACACCAACCTTCAGGAAGACACTTCGACAAGTTTCTAGGGGAAGGGAGTTCCACATGGGCAGCCATGGTGAACATCTTTGTGCAACTTGATACTCCAGTAACATTTGACGTGGTAAAGCAACCTTGGGGACTTATGCTATTTTGGATTCATATCACTGCTGAACAAGTTGAGCAAAGGAGCCACAGGGAGAAGGCTGAAGTTCGTTCCTTATTCCCAGTTCCTTATTCATTCCTTATTTGCATCTTATTCATGAATTCATCCAAAAACACGGAGGAGAGTTTGAAAGCTCTGAACCCCAAAATAAGACTTGGACCCCCAAACGTCATACACCCCCATGTTCAGCGAACTCTCCCCTTCGAGGGGACATATGCTGTGTCCTGGTCCAAAGCGCAGTTCTTGCGCCAGCTACTGTAAAGTGAGGCGCCCCCAGGACAATCACACAGGCAGATACTGGGGCCAATTTGTACCCCAAAACAATCTTTGGACCACCCCAAAGGACTCATCCCCATGCTCTGAAGACTATCCCCTGCAAGATTACATACAGTGATGCCCGGTCCAAATACTGGTTCTGGCGCCACGAGCTTCTATTCAGAGTGCCTCCCAAAGGCCTGTATTTCAAAGAAGATTTGAATAAGGAAGTGACCCCTGTACCCAAAATACAGATTGGACCACCACATGTCATACACTTCCATGTTCAGCGGATTCTCCCTTTCGAGGTGACTTATGTTGTGTACTGGTCCAAAGCGTGGCTCTTGTGCCAGCTCATCCAAAATGTGGTGCCCCCAGGACAATCATACAGGCAGACACTGGGGCCAAGCTGCCCCCCCAAATAATCTTTAGACCACCCAAACTGACACATCCCGATGATGTGGAGACTGTCCCTTTCAAGATGACATACAGTGATGCCCAGTCCAAACACTGGTTCTATCACCATGACCTTCTATTGAGTACCCACCAGAGGCCTGTATTCCAAAGAAGATTTTAATAAGTAAGTGACCCCTGTACCCAAAATAAAGATTGGACCACCACATGTCATACACTCCCATGTTGAGCGGACTCTCCCCTTTGAGGCAACATATGTCGTGTACTGGTCCAAAGTGCAGCTCTTGTACCAGCTCCAAAGTGTGGTACCCCCAGGACAATCACATAGGCAGACACTGGGGCCAAGCTGCATCCCAAAACAATCTTTGGACCACCTCTACTGACACATCCCCATGATCTGGAGACTGTCCCCTGCAAGATTACATACAGTGATGCCCGGTCCAAACACTGTTTCCCGCGCCATGACCTTCTATTCGGAGTGCCTTCCAAAGTCCTGTATTTCAAAGAAGATTTGAATAACAAAGTGCCCTCTGTACCCAAAATGAAATTTAGACCTACACACTTCACCCGCATGTTCAGCAGACTCTCCCCTTCCAGAGAATATATGCTGTGTCCTGGTCCAAAACGTGGTTCTTGTGCCAGATGCTCCAAAGTGTGGTGCCCCTAGGACAGTCACATAAGCAGACACTGGGCCGAGGCTGCACCCCAAAACAATCTTTGGACCACCCCAACTGACACATCCCCAAGGTCTGGAGACTGTCTCCTGCAAGGTGACATACAGGGATGCCCGGTTCAAACACTGGTTCTGAATTGCCATGAGCTTCTATTCAGAGTGCCTCCCAGATGCCTGTATTTCAAAGAAGATTTGAATAAAGGGCCCTCTGTACCCAAAATGAGGTTTGGACCCCCACATTTCATACACCCACATGTTCAGCGGACTCTGTAATTCGAAGGAACATATGCTGCGTCCTGGTCGAAAGCGCGGTTCTTGTGCCAGCTGCTCCAAAGTGTGGTTCCCCCAGGGCAATCACACAGGCAGACAGTGGGGCCTGGCTGAACCCCAAAACAATCTTTGGACCTCCCCAACTGACATATCACCACACTCTGGGGACTGTCCCCTGCAAGATGACATACAGTGGTGCCCAGTCCAAACACTGGTTCCAGAGCCATGACCTTCTATTTGGAGTGCCTCCCAAAAGATTTCAATAAGGAAAGGGGGGAACCTTTTCCACTGCAGAGTGAGCCCCCCAATCTCAAATTTCAACAATACAGCATCTAATTTACACATGTAGACTGGTACCAGAGCTCGCAACACACCCTGATGCCAACTTTGCTGCCGCATACACCCAGACAACATAGTCACTGGACCTAACAACATCAGCTATGCCCTCTCAGGCTTATTCACCTGCTCATCTCCTTATTCAAATCTTCTTTGAAATACAGGCCTTTGGAGGCACTCTGAATAGAAGCTCGTAGCACCAGAACCAGTGTTTGGACCGGACTTCACTGTATATCGTCTTGCAGGTGACAGTCTTCAGAGTGTGGGGATGTTTCAGTTGGGGTGGTCCAAAGATTGTTTTGGGGTGCAGCCAGGCCCCATTGTCTGCCTGTGTGACTTCCCCGGGGGCACCTCACTTTGGAGCAGCTGGCGTAAGAACCACCCTTTGGACCAGGACACAGATTATATCTCCTCGAAGGGGAGAGTCCACTGAACATGGAGATGTATGAGATGTGTCAGTCCAAACCTATTCCGGGATGTAGTGGGCAAACAGTCAAACCAGTTCCTTATTCAATTTTTTTTTTAAAACATGGGGTTCTTGCGTGCACCTGAAATGGAAGCCTGTGGTTCTGGAACCAGTGTTTGGACCGGGCATCACTGTATGTCATCTTGCAGGGGACAGTCTCCAGAGCACGGGGATGAGTCCTTTGGGGTGGTCCAAAGATTTTTTTGGGGTACAAATTGGCCCCAGTATCTGCCTGTGTGATTGTCTTGGGGGTGCCTCACTTTACAGTAGCTGGCGCAAGAACCACACTTTGGACCAGGACACAGCATATGTCCCCTCGAAGGGGCGAGTTCGCTGAACATGGGGGTGTATGAAGTTTGGGGGTCCAAATCTTATTTTGGGGTTCAGAGCTTTCAAACTCTCCTCACTGTTTATGGATGAATTCATGAATAAGACCCGAATAAGGAATGAATAAGGAACTGGGAATATGATACTCTGTTGGACAGTATGAACAATTTAAAATCAAAGGAGAATTTGGGAATCCAAAACATAGAGTTGACCTGGTTACAGAATATGCAATTGAAAGCAAGATTTAAGGAAGATGCAAAAATTGGTTTCTATGGGAATGCGACAGATCTAGATAAGGTATGGCTTACATCAGAAGTGCAACTGATTAAAAGACTATATAGTCTCCTATTAGAGCGAAACACACAAGAGGAAGTTATATGGGCCAGCTTAAGAGCGTGGAATAAAGACCTAGGGTATAGTATAGACGAGAGTAAATGGCTAAAGGTGTGGGAGATAAATTTGAAAATCACGAGGGCCACAACATTTAAAGAAAACATCTATAAAGTTGCACATAGGTGGTACTTCTACCCTTCAAGACTGGCAAAATTCTCAAAAACTGCGACAAATATATGTTGGAAATGTCATCAGAGCATAGGTACATATTTCCACATGTGGTGGACGTGTGTTAAGGCTAAGGGTTACTGGGAGAAAGTTAAAAAAATGTTAGCAGAAGTTATGGAAGTAGAAGTACCCTTACGACCAGAAATTTTTCTATTAAATATTATACCAGAAACGGGGGGGAAAGAAAGAAAAAATCTGCTCCTTCATTGTATAACGGCCGCTAGAATATGTTACGCTAAATATTGGAAATCTGAGAAGTCTCCGGATAAGATAGAAGTGTTGCAAAAATGGTTCGAAGTCGCAGAAATGGATAAACTATCAAACATGCTAGACGGGAAAGATGAAGATACAGTTAATAAAAAATGGAAAAGACTATTAGAATGGAATATTCAACAAAATGGTTAAGAGGAAATAGGACAACTTTAAGAGGAAGACTCAAGGCTGTTTGCTCGTCTGTGTTAATATCGATTAATATGAGATGTTATGTTTTGTTTGGTGTGGGTGTTTGGGAAAATCAATAAAAATATTTTTTTAAAAAAAAAAAAAAGGAACTGGGAATAAGGAACCAACCTCAGCCTCGTGCCACAGGTGGCTCTCTGCCATGAAAGCTCACTGCGTGACTTTGGCCAGTTGCTCTCTCTCACTCCCTCCCCAATTCACTGTGTTGTTGTGAGGATAAAATGGCGGAGGGAAGAACAATGTTGAAAGATGCTTTGGGTTCTCATTGGGGAGAAAAATTGAGTATAAATAAACAGAATTTGTAGAAGAGGGGATATGGCGCAAGTGCAACTTCTTGAACAAGCACAAGATGCTGACCCGGTTGAAGCTGGCTCCTCTGTAGGCTTTTAAAGTACGGGATCCCTGCCCTCCTTTTTTTGTCACGCTCAGCTGATATGAGTGCACAGATGGTAAACATGACAGTGCATGCTGGGTCAATAGATGAAATTCTAATCACATTGAATGTGGGCACACTATTTTGCTGACCAGGACTAAAGCTAACATGGCAGTAGCTGGGATCAGGATTTAGCCTGTGTTAATTTAAACGTTCCTTTTGCACTGCGGCCGTAGCTGAAGCAAAGGCATCAGTGCTTGCAAAGAGCACATTGGAAAGCTTCATGTGGCCCAGCGGAGTTTAGCGCTTCCTGTTGAGGGCTTTAAAAACACAGATGTCCCTGTTTGCACAATCGGTGCAGCTACTGATTTAGTTGCATCAGGATGCATGCCTGCTTGCTGTTCCATGCCGGCATACTTCATGCCTGCAACAGCGACAAAGACTCACTCTGACATGTAACCCTGCATAGAATTTGTGCAGCCCCAAGCAGAGTCACACTCTTCTGAGCCCACTGACCCCAGTGGACTTAAGGCCAAGCTACACAGTACAATTTCTAATGAGTCAGGTCTGGGTTCCCTGAACCTAGCTTGCTTTCCTGGCTGCTACAAAGCAGCCACAGAGGATACCATTTTAAAAGTCCGCAGGTGGGCCCGTAGCCAGGATTTTTCTTAGGGGGGCAAATTTTTTCTTAAGAGGGCAGCTTAGCACAGTGGAGAGTTATGTGTCTGTACAGAACTGCCATGCTTATACTTCTAAATAATTAAGTCAAGGGGTCCCCCAACTAAGTCAAGTGGTGTTTCACTCACAGTTATCACCTGAGAGGAGAGGGAGAATTACTGGAATCTGAGCTGCTGTGTAAAAACCTTGACTTTGTGATATAGAGCCATTCCCAGCTAGTATATTGGGTCTGAACACAGAAACTTCAGCTTTGAAGCTTCCTGCATGGCCTTTGACAAGTCTCCAACTCAAAGAGTTGTCACTAGGGTAAAACGAAAACAGTACAGTAGCCTATATTGTACAGCAGGGTGTGGTAAAAGCATTCAACATGATGCCCTTGGGCAACATTGCACCCACCAGCACCTTTTTGGGTGCGCACCACGTGTTTTTAGAAAGTGGGTAGGGCCAGGTAGGACCTTTGCCCAGCAAGGTTCTGGTTGACAACTGGAGATTTGATGGCCTGTGCCTGTTTTTTTAAAGCATTGCTTTGGTAGCAGCTGCCACCACAACACTTGGGGGACTGAAGCTAAGGTTGGCAATTATTGTATGGCTGGTGCGGCTTCCTGCAGCAGCCATTTTGTGGCAGCCATTTCGTTGCTTCATGACAGAATTCCAGATGTGCCCACAGTCTCAGAAAGGTTGGGAACCACTGTCCTAAATCTTAGAAGGGTAATATAGAAAAACCTGATCACTTTCAGCACAAGGCCAAATCAAATTAAGACACTCACAATGATTTTAAACTCTCTACTTAAGATCAAAATGATTAAGCTAACTGCACCATGTGTTGTTAGTTAGAGAGTGGAAATGAAATATAGGCACTACTTGTTTAACAGAGTGACTGTAAGCACTGATGTTTAAAGTAAAAAAAGTAATGATTATCTTATCAGTGGAAGCACAGTAAACCAGGTCATCATTTTGCCCCATTTGGATATCACAACAATATGCAGTTTGTTCCAGACATGGAAAGCGAAGCCAGTTTGGTGTAGTGATTAAGTGCGCGGACTCTAATCTGGGAGAACCGGGTTTGATTTCCCACTCCTTCACTTGCACCTGCTGGATGACCTTGGGCAAGCCATAGTTCTTGGCACAGCTGTCCTTAAAAAAGAGCAGTTTCTGTCAGAGCTCTCTCAGCCCCATCTACCTCACAGGGTGTCTGGTGTGGGGAGGGGAAGGGAAAGGAGTTTGTAAGCCGCTCTGAGACACCTTTGGGTAGTGAAGGGCGGGATATAAATCCAATCTCCTCTTCTTCTCTTACCAGAAACACATGATAAACATGACCTCTAAAAGGCGGGTTCAGATAGACCCCAAACAGCTCGACAACCAAGCATCCTCAAAAAAAGAAAAAGACACTCATCTATCCGCTCTTGCTTCTTGTGTTAGTCTCATGCAAAAGAACCCACTTAGCAACTTCGGATCACATGGTCTCAGGGAACACAGTGCCTTTGTAAAGGACTAAGGACTGTGACTCTATCCCCAATCCTCAGCCAACAGCAGGTTGAGTCAGATGGGTCTCCTCGTCGCAAGAGAAAGAAGTTGCATTTAGATGCAACAGCCATGTATCTTTGTAGTGTTCCCAATTTGTTGTTTGCTCTTATAATTTCAGTCAACCTGAAGCTGTAAGTGTTTTTTTCATGAAAGAGAACCATTTTAGGAGCCCTCTGTTGAACTGTAGCTCACATCTAAGACCCTGACTCCACATGGTGGTGGCAGCCATGGATGTTCATGTGACCACCCTGTTTACATGTAAAACGGGGAGTTGGGAGGGTCTGATTTTTATGTTGAAAGGTGCATGTGGGTGAGGGGAGTTGAATTTTCTTTACCTGGCTTCCCCAAACTGCTTCTTCTCCCAGCCTGTTCCTGCTACTGGAAATGAGACAGGCCAGGAGAAAAGTACTTGGGTCAGCTGACTGTGCAGAGGTGAGGTGGGGTTCATCAGCTCCGCTCATCCATGTATCTCTGCTTATAAAACGGGGGGGGGGGGCTCCAAGGAGGCTGGCATGGGACAGACGCATGGAAAAGCACTGCTGCCATCATATCTAGTTTGGGCCTAAGATACGTGGGTTCCTTCTAAAAAAAAAACCAACCTAAAGTTTGGTCTCTTTTAAGTAGAGAAACGAGTTCTTTAAATGTTTTACCAATTCCCTTTTTAAATTTCTCAAGTCTCACTAAGATTCAGACTCAAGGTATGCATCCTAATGCTTTAAAGTACAAGAATGTTTAAGGGATATCAAGGTGTGAAAAGCGGCATCCTGTTTTACGTAACTTTTTTTCCCCTCTGAAGTTACTGGCAAGCCCATTTGGGTTGTGAAATGCAAAATCTGGATATATATTTTTTTTTCTGGTTTGCTCAAGTGTAATATTGAAGATCTTTTGTGCAATAGGGCAAGAATTGCTGACAGAGACACTTTTCTAGGGGATGCAAAAGGGTGTCTCAAGATCTGTAAGGCTCTAAAGAGCCGAGCCCAGATTGCAGAGGCAGGGGAAACCCCTGGTGATCCAAAGTCTTGTAAGAACTTCTGTGCAAGGCTTCCAGCACCAACATGGAAGGGTGCAAACTCCTCCCTCTTCTGACTGGGAGTGCTCCTCCTTGCCCTTGCTGTAAGTTCAAGTAAGTTCTCGTTCTGAGGAGGAGGACATCCTGATATGAGTGGTTCCCAGCAATTGCTCAGGGAGGCAGGACTAAACTCTTCAACTTCCTGTCTCCTGGGTGGGTGTCACCCTGGCTTGGTTTGTTTCCTGCCTCAGTGGAGGAGAGCAGCTTTGGAGTAAAGTCACTTGGTCTTTGCTCTTTTTTACCTGCCTTTCTCCTAAAGTGATTTCAGACCTGAGGGAGAGTTTCCTAACCTCTCCAGCCTGTCCCTCTTTCTCTTCACACCTCCTTTTCACATCTCCTCTTGGTTCTGTTGCTTCCTTTGTCTTCCAGATTTTTTCTCTCCTCCCCCTTCCTCCTCCTTCCTTCCTTCCTTCCTCTTAATGGTCCTGCAAGAGGCCCCAGAGACTTTGGAGGAACGTGGAAGGGATGGTTTCCTTTCTGAGAACAACAGAAACCCTCTTCTTATGCCATCTGTTCCTCATGGAGAGAGCTCACTTGGCCAGACTAGCCCAGAGCCAACCAGGAAGGCCCCGAGTCAAACATGAAAACACTTTAAAATGCACCATTAAAAAGACAGGAAAATGACTCCTCGGGCACAAATGGCTCTCTGAGCAGCCAGTTCAGCCCCTGAGGGCTACGATGGCATGCCAGGCTCCTCCACTGGGACCCCCATGACCCAGATGGACTCCTTGCCCATCTGGGATCTTCCTTTCCTAGGTGGAAAAGCATCTTCGCACCAATTCAGCAGAACACATCAAAGGTTCCCTGAACATCCAGACAGACTGGCTGAGCATACAGACCATTGTTGCCCTCTTGTAAGCCGCCCTGAGCCCGCTCGCGGGGAGGGTGGGGTAAAAGTACTAATAAATAAAGAAATAAAAACAAATGGTCCATCAAATGGGAGCTGTTCTTACAAATTACAGCCAGGTTTGGGACTCCGAAGGTAGACTGGTTTGCTTTGGCATCCAGTCATCAAGTACTAAGATTCTTCTCCAGATACCATCACCCTTGGTCAGAACAAGTGGGTGTGCTAACCTCTCTGTGGCCCAAGGGCCTTCTGTATTCCTTCCTGTCCCTCCTGGTGATCCTGAAAGCTCTATGACAGATATACCAGGAGGAGGCAAAGGCAATCTTTATGGGTCCAGATTGGTCATGCAAGCCATGGTTTCCATCATTAATGGAGCTTTCAGTAAAGGCGCTTTATAAGATACCAGTGAGCCTCTGTTACAGCAAGGTCCAGTTTGGCACCCAGATCCAAAGTGGCTCCATCTGACCATGTGCTACTGACCTATGCTACTTATCAGAGGTCGCAGAGCCTATCATGGCCTCCAGGAAGGCCTCTGCAAGGCGCATTTACAATACTACCTGGAAAGCCTTTGCGAGGTGGTGCCAGCACAAGAGCGTTAATCCCCGGGACTTAGCCACCTGCTGGCCTCCTTAAAAGAGCAGCTATAGCCATCATCCTTTCACAGATAGATGGTGTCCCCTTACTCAGACATCTTCATATCGTTCGTTTCCTCAAAGATGTCATGCAGATCAGCCTCCAGTGATCCACAGATTCCCCACATGGAGACTGTGTGTAGTTCTTTGAGCCCTCACAAAACCTTCATTTGAACCCTTAAGGGAAGTTCCTCCTAAATGGCTCCACATGAAGACCGTCTTCCTCACAGCAGTGATTTCTGCTAGGAGGGTGTCGGAACTGGGAGCCCTGTCAGCCAGGAAAGCCTGTGTGTCTTCCACAAGGACAAGGTGGTGCTTCAGCCAGACTCCACCTTTATTCCACAGTCTTCCACAGGAGTCAAGAAATTCATCTCCCATCCTTCCACCCATGTCTCGCCACCCCAAGGAGAATGATTGGCACTGATTAGATCTCTGGAGGGCCCTCATGATTTACCTCCAACTTACGTAGTCCATCAGAAAGATGGATTCTCTTTTAATTTCATTAACAGTCCCAAATAAGGGGAAGAAGGAGAAGCTGTTTCCTTGCTCTAATCCTTCCTTAACCCCACTTATACTGTTCCTCTGGTACAGTTGTTTTGTTTCTAACAGTGGCTTACTTGTTCTGGTTGCCATTTTACCTCTGTTATATTCCTTCCTGTTCCTGAGTTCATTAGCTCAGGAAGTAACCAAACTGAGCTGGGGTGATGCTCACCCAGGAGGCAGGAAGTTGAAGAGTTAGTCCTGCCTCCCTGAGCACCCATATCAAGATACCCTCCTAACCTCAGAGTAGACGGAACCCTCATGGTGAGCTAGGCCAATCTTGGGTCCCTGACGAGTGTGCCTGTGTAATAAACCTGTCTGAAAACAGTCTTGTTGCATTCACACGTTTTAACTTTTAAATGCAAGCTTAAAATACCTTATGGTCTTTCAGAGGCTAAAAACAAAGAGCTGACCTGCAAAGTTGTTTCCTGCTAACAAAAGACCCTTCCACCAGTGGAATGAAATTTCCCCAGCTCGTAGAAAAAAATTGATAGAAGGTTTAAATTCCATGTTGATTCTAGTCTTAAAATACCAGAGTGGGGGAGAGAATGGTATTCTAGGACATTCCTAGGAGTAAAAGGACACCATTCAAAAAAGATCTCTGAAATAGTAAGAAGGTTAGAAATTCAAGGAATGTCAGCGTGACCAGAGACAGTATTTTGAAACCAAGGCCATTTAATTCTAGGGGGAAGTTCAGTACTTTTGGTACAATATAAAAAACAATACTGCATGTATACTTTTTGATGCTACAGCCTAATTTTGACTCCTGTTTTCTCTTTTGCATCTTCCTGGCAGCTCTACAGTTTTGGAGAAACGGTTTCCATCGTTTTCTGGACAGATACATGGAAGCCTGAGAGTTTTTTTGATAAAATCACCAAAAATAAGAAGAATGGGATGCACACTCTCTGCTTGCTGGGTAAGGAGCATCTGTGTCTGCAGTGGATTGTCATACTTAGCTAGTGTTTACTTGGAGTGTTTGGATGCTCCTTTAGGAGCTGAGCACAGTAGGGAGTGAAAGATTCCCCATTCTGGTCTAAATGGAGAAGCAGCAGCAGAGACTAAAGTTGATTCGATAAAGAAATCAACACCTTTTTTTTTTTGCCTTGCATGTGCCTCCAGCTCAGTGATTGGGAGGTGAGGGGTATAGTCAAGGGACCGAAGTAATCTGAGCTGCCTCTCAGTGTGAGTTTGAACTAGGGTTGCTGGCTCAGAGTTGGGAAACACCTGGAGATTTGGAGGGTGGAGCAGAGGAGGGCGGGGTTTAGAGAGGGGAGGGACCTCAGTGGAGTATAAATGCCACAGAGTCAGCCTTCCAAAGCACCCATTTTCTCCAGGTGAGCTGATCTCTGCCACCTGGAGATCAGTTGTAATAGTGGGAGATTTCCAGCCACCGCCTGGAGGCTGGCAACCTTGGTTTGAATGGAACAGGTGCCGACTTCTCGTATATTATCTGCTTGGTGCCCTTTTGTACGTGCAGAGCAGAATTTAGTTATTTTGTTCATTTATTCCCCACTCTTCTTCCCAGTGGAGACCCAAAGTGGCTTACAACCTTTTCTCCTTCATCCTTCTATCCTCACAACTACCCTGGGGGAGAGGTTAGGCTGGGGGCACCCAGCAGTCTTCCATAGCTGAGTGGGGATTTGGACTTGGGTCTCCCAGAGCCTTGTCTTGACACCATGCTGCCAAGCACCCTGCGCCATGCTGGCCAAGCTCTTCCTGGACTATGCCATTTCCATCTACAGGTCGGAGGGCTGCATGTTTGATTGCTCCTGCACTTTAAACAAAAATGGGTTGGTCTGATACAGTATCCTGAAACAAAGCAAGTTGGGTCTGGACTTTGCTTGGAGATCCATGATAAACACACTCGTGAACAGGCGTGAAATGGCCTTATAGTGAGTCAGACCAGTGGTCTATCAAGGTCAGCCCTTACTCTGCCTAGCAGCAGCTCTCCAGGGTTTTGGGTTGGGTTTTTTCACATCATCTATAACCTGGTTCTTTTAACTGGAGATGCCGAGGATTGAACTTGGGACCTTCTGGGACTGAAGGCATCGGCTGTGCCACTGAGCCGTGGCCCTCCTCACCCCACAGGATGGTAAAAAAGCACAATACACTGAATAAGTTAAACATTGCCATAGACAGTGGTCAAGCCTGACTGTCTCCCTATTTTAATGGGTTCTGGGGGGGGGGGTATTTGTTTTTCCTGCAGGATTGTTCAACAACCTTTATCATTCAGCTCATCAGGGAATGAATCATTGTTCCCTTGAAAAGAATATCAGGTTTCAGCTAGAAGATTCCTCTGCTTAGATTGCAGGGAAAGCTTCACCTACTTATGCTGTGGTCAAGCAACCCTTGAAAGCATCAAGAACTGGGCCAGTGGAAAAAGGTGGCCATTCCGTGGCTTCTTTGCCAAGACAGGATTCATGTTAGTTATAAGGGCCTTTTTACACAAAAACTAGCCTGCCAGTGAAAGGGACTGCATACATGCTGCAGGGCTCTTTTTGTAGAAAAAGCCCAGCAGAAACTCATTAGCGTAATAGGCCACACCCAACATCAGAAACTCATTAGCATATTAGGCCACACCCCGACAGCACAGCTCATTAGCCCCTTAGGCCACACCCCCATGTTACCAGAAGTGTGGTCATCCAGCCACACCCACCTTTTGCTTCTTATTCTGTTTACCTTGTTTGTTGTCAAAACTCAGGGCTTTTTTTGGAGCAGGAACTCCTTTGCATGTCAGGCCACACACCCCTAATGTAACCAATCCTAATGAGTTTCTGCTGTTGGGTGTGGCCTATTATGCTAATGAGTTCATGCTGGGCGTGGCCAACTTGGGAGCCAGCCGGAACGCCGTTCCTGTGCGTTCCTGCCCAAAAATAGCCCTGCTCATCAGAATGGATGGCAGATGGCTAGCAATTCAGTCTTTTCTTGACCTTGAGGTTGATGCACAAGAATGAGTATTTTTTTCCTGACTATGACTTCAGTCTAAATGGAATTATCCCACACACACACACTAAATACGTTTCCTATGAGTTTAAAAAGATTTCACCCTGGGCAGAGACATTCTGGTGAACATGAGCCTGATTACTGCAGCCGTTCAGAGCCACTCTGCTTTCCATTGGGTTTTTTTGTTTACTTGCCAGCAGTTGCACGATCGTGTCCCAAAACCTCAAAGTTGAAAGGAAATTTATATGAACGTTTTAGAAATCAGCTGTGTTTCGCCAGCACATAATGAGTTTGTCAGTCAGCACATGCACACATAGTTGCTCTAGGAATCAGTGTCTGGAAGCAATTTATGCCTTGGAAATTTACTGTAGCCATTCAAATGTACGAACGTTGGGGTTTTTTAAAGAGAAACATGTGTAAAGTGCTGTCAAGTCACAGCCGACTTATGGTGACCCCAGGAGGGGTTTTCAAGGCAAGAGATGTTCAGAGGTGGTTTGCCATGGCCTGGCTCTGTGTCACAACCCTGGTATCCCTTGGTGGTTTTCCATCCAAATACTAACCAGCTTCAAAGATCTGATGAGACTGGGCTGGCCTGGGCCATCCAAGTGAGGGCTGTAAAGAAAGGGGGATATAAAAACACACTAAAGCATCCCTGCCACCACCCCCCCCAATTCAACTAAACGATGCAGAACTCAAATCTTGTCTCGTGAAAATGTAGGCTTCTGCTCCCCTCTTTCCTGCCTTTTGTTTTTCAAATCTTGACAAAAGTCTTCAGTGGGAACCATGATACGTGCAGAGATTGGTTTATTGAAGGAGAGGTAGAAACAGTGGGTTGAAAATTAAAATGGACTTGCTGAAGTAGTTGGCTGAAGCTGTGCTTGCTGGACGCAGAGAAAAGATTAGACCCAAATCTGGTTAGTTAAATGAAATTAAATTACAACTGTGTTAGAAATGGCATTAGATATACAGAACGATGTTAGTTCATTTCCCACAGAGAGAGAAGCTGGAAATAACTCAAAGGTTTTATTGATATTCCATGTATAAAATGTCAGACACAAATGTATTTTTTTCCTGACTTGAGGTTTAAGAGGAAAAATGATAGTATGTTGTTTTAGATTGCTTTTAATATGTGTGTCTTGTATTTTTGGATTTGGCAAAATCTGTAAATAAAGCGTTGCAGGTTGGATCCAGCCAGCCTTTTAGCTCAGTCTCCTCCAATTCCCCTCCTTACTAGTGTTATCCCATGTGTTATCCATGCAGGTCCCTTAATCCCCAGCATAGCCTTTTTATGTGGTCAAAGGGGAACCCTGACTACCCTTTTCACCCATGGAGAACCTGTTTGGGTCCAGTGCTCCCTTCTAAGCTGTGGAGTCTTGTGAGCAAAAATTCTACCTTGTGAGCTACTGGCATTAAAGTTGCTAAGACAAAAGATGTCTGAGGCAAAGGCTAAAAAACTGAGCTAGCTCACACTAACTCAGCTTAGAGGGAAAACTGGCATACAGTTTCCTTTCTTCCATATTTCTCTAGTTTCTCTAAATCATCCTGAGTAAATGAAAACGTGTTTTTTTTAAAAAAACCCCAAAAACTTTGGGTTTAGTCCCTTTCACTAAGTGAACAATCATCATTTGAAGAAAGATTAACTTCCACTAAAGGGAAGCATTTTCTCCAGCAAACGATTCCCCAGTTATCAAGAAGGAACCATTGGATCCGACCTGTAGTGCTGACAAGTCCAGACAAGTCCAGAGACAATAAAGTTGTGAGTTACAACAAAAATGTGTGAGGCAAAGGCTAAAAAACTGTGAGCTAGCTCACAGTAACTCAGCCTAGAGGAAACACTGGATCCAAGCCAATTTTTAAATAGAAAAACCCAGATTACAAAATGTAGCCAAGTTGTATTGGGAAAATAAAGATAAAAGTATTGATCAATCACATGGCTTTGCAGATATGCTGATTTTTCTCTAACAGATAAATCAGTGCATAGGACCTTTCTGTTGCATGACTGAGAGGCATACCAAAAGGGGGGGGGAAGCTTGGATCTGCTTGCACTGCACCCTTTTCCATTGTGAGGGCAGGCCTCCATTGTGGAATGCATTGCTCCTTCCACAAATTTTGTTAGTCTTCAAGATGCTACTAGACTCTTGCGTTTCACAGATTACAGCAAGGCTTTTGACTGTGTGGATCTTGAAAAGCTGCGGTTGGGTGTGCCACAACATCTGATTGTTTTGACACAATATGTCTGTTAGGACACAATATGGAGAAACAGAATGGTTTCCAGTTGGCAAAGCTGTCAGACAAGGATGCATTTTATCTCCCTGTGCAATCTTTATTCAGAATTTATCATAAAGAAGGCTGGGTTACATTTAGATGAAGGTGGAGTGAAAAATGATGGAGGGACATTAATAGGTTGAAATATGCAGATAGTACCACATTATTGGCAGAAAACAGTGAACACTTGAAACAACTACTGATGAATGTTAAAGCAGGAAGTGCCAAAGCGGGATTACAGCTGAACATGAAGAAAACAAAAGTAAAGTCTACTGGGGAATTAAACATCTTTAAGGTTGATGATGAAATTGATGTTGTTCAAGGTTTTCTGTTCCTTGGCTCCATCATCAACTAAAAGGGAGACTGCATCCAAGAAATCAGAAGGAGATTGACACTGGGAGGGGCAGCCATGAAGGAGCTAGAAAAGATCCATAAGTGTAAGGACGTGTTGCTGGCAACCAAGATCAAATTGATTCGTGCCATAGTATTTCCCATTACTATGTATGGGTGTGAAAGTTGGACAATGAGGAAAGCTGACAGAAAGTAGATCCCTTTGAAATGCAGTGTTGGTAGAGAGTCTTGTGGATACTGTGGATCGCCAAAAAGACAAATAAGTGGGTTGTAGACCAAATAAAACCTGAACTCTCCCTAGAAACTAAAATGGCTAAACAGACTTTCATACTTTGGTCCCATTATGAGAAGTTAAGAGTTGCTGGAAAAGACAATAATGCTAGGAAAAGTGGAAGGCAGCAGGAAAAGAGGAAAACCCAACATGAAATGGATTGACTCAATAAAAGAAACCACGGCCCTCAGTTTGCAAGACCTGAGAAGGCTAACAATTTGGATATTTTGGACAATGTTATAGTGTTGCCATCAGTTGGAAGCGACTTGACAGCATGTAACACACACACACACAAATTAATGGGTTAGAACCACAAACAGAAGACAGTCACAAATCTGACCAATTTGCCCCTTCCACCACCAGCAGCA
Organism: Gekko japonicus; assembly: GCF_001447785.1. Taxonomy (NCBI): domain Eukaryota; kingdom Metazoa; phylum Chordata; class Lepidosauria; order Squamata; family Gekkonidae; genus Gekko; species Gekko japonicus. The sequence continues at coordinate 260,111 of NW_015163670.1, read as the reverse complement.
ACTTCACAAGACCTCTGAATAGTTCATGCTGGGAACCACATGAGCCCTATAGATGCAGGGGGGGGGGGACTAGGAGGTGACATCATCCATACTTTCCCCTTGCACTGACCCAGCTTCCTGTGTCAGTGGAAACTTGGCCAGTGGAAGAATGGAGGTGGTGGTCACTTGACTCCCCCTGTCCATAGCAGGCCCCCAAGCCCCATTTCTGTTTTGTTCACAGAGCTCCCATAATTCCAAGCATCAAATTCTTAGGAAGCTGCTCAGGGAAGAGAGAGACGAGGAAGATTTGCAGGCAGTTGCAGCTCATGGGATCCAAGCAGATATTTTCACTGGGACTTGTTCTTTGAAGAGGTTACCAAAAACTTGAGTATTTCCAAGATTAAAATAATGAAATCACATAAGAGGTCTGTCTCCGGCTACCTTTGACCGTGATCTAATGCTAATTTTTAATGGACTATGTTAATCACATTGCCTGAGCAATTATGAGAGAGAGCGCAGTCTACAAAAGGGTGTGTTGCATCTGTAATAGAAAAGAGGATATTTAAAGCACTGGTGCATGTTTCTCTCTCTCTCTCTCTCTCTCTCTCTCTCTCTCTCTCTCTCTCTCTAACATGTTTTGAGAATTTGTGGCAGGAAGGAACTGCAGACGTGACTTCGGTTCCTGTATGGTATCATGGTCCACAGCTCTTGCCCATGGCTCACCCATGCTCCTTAAGCTTTAATTAAGCAATCAAAAATGTTGATTAACTTTGATCTTGCTAGATCTTTTTCCCTTAGGATACAGGAAGATGAAACAGTTTTGAGATTGTATTTCCAGTTTATTCCCAAACCTACTGATGCAAGCAGTCTTACTAAAATAAGTAGGACTTGCTTCTAAGATAGAATTGTAGCTAAGAACATAAGAAGAACCCTGCAGATCAGACCAGTAGTCCTTCTAGTCCAGCATCCTGTCTCACACTGTGGCCAACTAATTCCTCTGGAGGGCCAATAACGGCATGCAGGCTGAGACCTTCCCCTGAAGTTGCCTCCTGGCTCTGGGATTTAGAGGTTTAGTGCCTCTGAATATGGAGGTTCCCCTCAGTTACGATGTCTAGTGGCCACCAATAGACTTATCCTCCATGAATCTATCTAATCCCTTTTAAAGCTGTATATTCTTGTGGCCATCACTACATCCTCTGGCAGCGAACTCCATATTTTAATCACTCTCTGTGTAAAGAAGTAATTTATTTCCTATAAATTCCAGCATATATTTAACAGGCTTCAGTTAAAGGATATCCTTTCTTGTATTGTTCAATCTTACTGTAATTCTACCTATTTTACTATGTGAAATAAGTACAGTAATACAATGCAGAATGAAAAGTGGTGTCTGGGAGGAAATGAAAACTACAGAACTGTGTGTGTGAGATAGATGGTTGTATATCAGAAGGAGTTAGCAGATGCAGAAAAAATAACCTGGAGGATGTTAAAAGTTTGTGAAAATAGTATTAATTGTGCTGAACTTAAAGTATATGTTAGATTTTGTTTCCTTGCAGACATTAAAGTGAAGGAGCAGTCTTTGGAGAATCTCATGAGGTGAGCTGACTTTTCAGAAATGCATGTGATTTCAATACATAGTAATGACTATTCTATGCACATAATTCACAGTTTAGAGCTGGCATATAAGTAAAGACCACACTATATAAAAAATCCTAAGGCACAAGAAGTGAACAAAATAATGTACATGGTGAGGGGGGCATCTCCCCCCCCCCAAAAAAAAATGCCTGCTGCAGTGAAGGACAGATTTCTCACTGAAGTAAGATTCTTGACCAGGGTTTGAGTGTAGTTAATAATTCTGATGAAAGAAGGAACCTGGTTAATGGATTGCCAGCATCTCCTTAGCTCTAGTTAAGGCAGGAGGAGGAGATTTGCTTCAGGAACAGATGCACAGTCATGCAGCTTCCTTCTCTTTAAAGTTCCGTTATGAAATCAGGTCTCTATGTGCCAACTCCACAAGTCTGTCTTGCTGCTGGTTCAATGACGTCTAGTTTGGCTCAGTCCCTTTTGCGTGCCTTCTTCCATCCACAGGGCCAGCATCGTCAGGCAGTTCCACCTATTCCACTTCTTTTGGATTCAGAACGTATGCTTACCTGGAAAAAGTGCATGAACTAGCTATGACCTCAAGTCATTTTGTCTGTGATATTTTTTATTTTTCCTCCTTTGGGTTATTCAGCATTGTTAACCTAGGAGAGATGAGCCAAGTTTCAAGGCAACTTCCCCTGTCCTCTCCACCAGCTCATCTCTGCTGGAATGATTTCTCATTTCTGGGCATGTCCTCACTTTGTTTTCAGTTCACATTCATACCGCCTGATGATCTCTGGTGGAAATTTACTTTGGAACTGCTACATAAACGTCGTTTGGCCAAATCCAGAGTTGGCAAACTCTGTAGAAAACAACTCTTTGAGAATTGGCTTTTGGGCCTATAATTATGTAACTATATAGTATATGGTAGAAAAATACAGGCTTCCTTTCCAATTTGGCACTGGAAGCGCTCTCTGTAAAGCAGTGGTAGTTAGCCATAGATTAGCAGGGGTCTAAAAGTATGTGACTGAGGTAGAATCTGGTTTTTCTATTGCAATACGTACCATTTCAGAAATAGTGAGTATTTTAAGTTTAGTCGCAATACGTACCATTTCCTTCAGAAATAGTGAGTATTTTAAGTTTAGGAATTATAGCATACATGACAAGACTGAAAGCCTCAGAACAGCCGCTTGGTGGCCCTGATTCAGGGGTATTCTTACCAACTTCATTGTTGGGAGCAGTTCTTAAAGAGTACGCACAGAGCCCTTTGACATTGAAATCTATGGGGCAGTCTGCTTGTTTGCATCACAGCTCTTGCATACCTAAAACTATTCCTGGATCAGGCTATTTAAAAACTTGCAAGACAGCAAAGCGTTGCCTTGTGTCTTCCATTGATCAAAGAAGCAGAACAGTAAACATCCACTAGTCTCTAACCCACAGGTTCCTAGAGAACCCTTTCTAGAGAATCTTCCTAGAAGATAGAGAAAACAGTAGAGATGTAGGCCCCTCAAGGTTACTGGGAAAAGGAGTTATGTGGTAACGATAGTTAGATCTTTGACTACCATGTGCAAGGAACAGACAGCAAAAGGTGGACATCAACTTTATGCCCCGCTTGTGAGCATCCAGAGGCACTCAAGTGGCAGACAGAAGATAGGAACGTAGTCTGATCAAACAAGGCAACTAAATGAAACTAAGGACCAGTACCGGTGATGAGATGAGGTAATTATTGAACCACTGCTGATGTTCTCTCTTTCATCAGGGGGAAGAAAATTTATGAACCACCACGGTATATGAGAGTGAATGAAGCAGCTGAGCAGCTTCTTGCCATTGTTCAGAATAGAAGGCAAGAAGGGGAAGAACCAGGTATGGAAGTCAGTTCTTGTCCCCATCTTCTGAGACTAGACACCCAGAGTGAGCATACTGCGTTGGAGTGGAATAACTCCTGGTTTATGATGGAAGCAGGCCGTCCTAAAATTGGCACAGATATTCCCCAGCCACGATGAATGTCCGTAGCACTGGAAGCATACAGCTGAGGCCACAGATTGTTGGTCTAAATACAATCTACCCACAAGCTTGAAGGACCAATTGGTCTCAGGGAAAAAATGTCAGACCCACGTGGAGTTTTTTAGTACACTGCTTTGGCTTTATTAATCTTTCCAGTTGTGGGAGATACCTCATTTGCTTCTTGACCCCCTAGAAGCAGCTATCTAAAAGCACATCAATTAAGGGAAAAGCATTTTAATGTTCAGTCTTCAGGGGTTCAAGTCTGAAACCTGTGTTTTAATCGAACAGCTTAGGTAGTTGGAACTGAACATATAAACACCAGCTTTCCAGGTTCCACGGGGTGAAAACAGTTCACTCTGTCACGTATACTTCAGAAAGGAGAAGACTATAAGGAATAGTTCTCACACTGATGATGGCACATGTTGGGAATTATAGTCCCAGCTGTCCCATAATCCTGCTCCCCTAAGAAACTTCTGCATCACTTCTTTCCTCCTGTGAATTGTGCATAGTATTGTGAATTGTGTCCTGATCTATAGTCCGTATATTTGATTTACTTGCCCATTTATATTTCATGGAGAGAACAATGTTACAGTGCCTTTTCCCCCTTCAGTGCAAGCCTATCTATGTTTCAGTGAGTCCCCAGTTTCCAAGCAAAATCCAGCCTTTGTATATCTAGTAACTTGCCTCACTTATACCAGTAATTCTTATGCCCCACAGAACAATGACAGCTTGTTTCCTGGGTTAGTCCTGTACCATTTTTTTTACCACATCCTATTAGTAACAATGGTTGGTGCTTAAGCAACATATTCTGCGATCTTCAAAGAAGTCCCTGCACTGGTCTGCCTGCTTAAGAGTAACACAATGCTTTTGCAAGGCCTTAATCAGTCTCTCTCTGTTTAGGGGAAGACAACAGTGGTACTTCCTGAATAAGTAAGGCATGTACCAACCCCCCCCCCCCCCCCATAACCTTCTCTTCTTAATTGTTCTTACAGAAGTTACAGAAGATACTGTATGTGTTGGCTTAGCAAGAGTGGGTGCAGTGGATCAAAAGATTGCTTCAGGTACACTACAGGAAATGATCACAGCAGAACTTGGAGGTCCTCTACACTCTATGATCATAACCGGCATTCTGCATCCGCTGGAAATAGAGATGCTTAAACTCTTTGCTGTAAATAAAGTCATATTTGAAAACTGAATAGAATTTTCTATACAGCTAATCTTTATTGAATGTGTCGATCCAGGGTAAGTTAAAAAGGGGAGTGGGTGGGTGGGTACAGGGAGGGGAGGGAGGACTACCTCCATTGACTGCCTGGGAGGCCCGATGCTGGTTCTGCTCCCAGGCTGCAGCTACCATCAGGTAAAGTTGTCAATATTTGCATAGTACTTTCTAGCTCTAATGGTTATGAGGCAATTCAGTAGTTTTAGCTCTTTGAACCTGCCTTAGCAATAAAGAACATTGAAGCTGCATGAAATTAAAGTAGATGAGATTCGTATGTATGTATTAATGCCAGTAGCTCACAAAGTAGAATTTTTGCTCACAAGACTCCACAGTTTAGAGGGAGCATTGGTGACCACCACTTATAGCGTGAAGAGGTACAACTTGAACATGGGTTTACTTACTTCGATGAGAATGAAGCAGCAACTAGCAGCAAAGACTGCGATCTTAACAGCTGGGGAAAGTACCACCTTGATCACCAGCCACTGCTGCCAAATGCTTGGCCTGTTGCTATACCTGCGAAATGGTTCCTCTGAATCTGCCTCCCAACATTGCACTTTTACTTCACAATGGCTCAGTCTTAGCAGTCAAAGAGATGCATCAATGCATTGCTTTCACCATACCTGGAGTCAAATGATTCCCACAGGGTTTTGTTTGTTTGTTTTTTAAATTGCCTACACGGAGATAGTTGAGAGACTTAGATGTACCACAGCAGTATTGGGGGACTTGGTCTAAGGAAAGAGATGCACAGCCTTTGGGCTTTTTAAAAAGGAAGTTTATTGGTAGGAAAACTGATCCCAAGTATTGTCTCAAACATAGCTGTTTAAATATTTAATAGTACATATTCAAGTAGAAAAAGATGCATTGAAATATCCAATATTGCACTTAGGCAAGTCAGACTGGCTACTAACTTTAGTATTCCCAGGTACCAAATACAATCATCGCTGATGTGTAGTCACCTGTTTGAATTTACCTAACAGGGAAATCATAATACATTTACAAACAGAATAAAAGGCTGATGACAGCAAGGTCCTTGCCTTATGTGCAATTTAAGAAATAGCTTCAGCAATATTTTCCCACTCAGGATTTCACAGTCCAGCCAGTCCACTCTAGAACTCATAGGTTAAGTTTTGGCAATAAAATCACTGTGCCTACCACTTCCCTCATGAGATACTTCTGGGATGAATACTATGAAACATTGCTTCCATGAAGCATTTCATACCCAAAACTGATCCCGAACAAAAAGTTGTGAGGCAGCAGTCACTGAAAAGGGTTAATTTCATATTTGTCAAGGCATTTTCAATTGCCAGCTGAGATTTGGCATGTAGACTATGTATTTTCTACAGGGCGTCATTACAACAGTTAAGCAGAAGATTAATGGGACAATTGTTAAGTGTGAGGACAGTGAAATTCAAGCATCTACAACAGAAAACAGCAACCAGGAAGAGGGGGGGAATGATGAGGAACACAGAATTGTCCATTGGAGAAAGATTCCTTGCAGCAAAAAGCAACAGAACAGCTACATAGAATAACCAGGACAAGGTCAACAAATTAAAATAGCTTGATCAGAAAGTGGACAGGGCATATCCCAAAACTCTGTGTTTTCTTCAAATCAGGACAGCCACGCTTGCCAGACCAACGCAGCGTGACATAGTTGGATGCAAAGCTGTACTGTTTTTCTGCAAGTTGAATAATTGGTTTAAGTTGCAATGTATCTCTGACCAGGGATAGCAACTGCCAATTGCTAAATTCTTATTGTGTGTTTATGTGTGCACGTGAACTTGGTAAAATGCAGTTAGCACTCAGCATTGCTTCAGGTTTAATCCTTCAAATTACTTCAAAACCTCAACCACAGAATTGCACCACAACATCTTGTTTGCAGGACAACACTGTTTGGTGTCAAAACAATTGGAAGCTTTCACTTTTAAAAGTATCCTTCTGCTATACTACAGAAAGGTATAGCAGGAGTGGGAGAACTAAGGAGATTGTTCCCACCTCTGCTGATATTGTGCAGCACATCATTTAATGGAGGAGTCTGGTCCAACCCAAAAGCTAAAAATTGGGGTACTCGTGTTTAAACTGCATTAAAGTACAAAGACATGTTTTCCTTCCATACCGTATACCAAGGGCCTGTCTGTAACATCTAGTTTGGAAAATGGAAAATTCACAGCTATGACCTCTTCAGTGCCTGAGAAATACATTATGGTGATTTTTTAAAATGAGCATTCCTATTTATGTTACTCACCTGTATTCTGATAATTTCAGCTGATAAATGGGAATGACCCCACCCTCCCAATACATGCACACCCCTGTAACTACTGACAGGTTGCTAAAGGAAGACAAATGCAGGAGTCTCGAGAATTCTATCAGTGCCTTTCATGAAAAAAAGAGACCACTGAACCTATTTACTCAGTAATAAACACCACCCTATTACTAGATGGCAGGATACTTTGTTTTCTTTCCAATATCAGGCAGCCTATTATACTAAAGACTCATTCCCCTAAATTGAAAAGCTTGTATTGTGATGGAGACAAATCTGCACATTCTGTTTACTGGGTAATTACATGGCTGCACTGGAATGTAGGTTGTACCATAGCAATGCACTAAGTTAATCTGTGCCTTCAAAAACAGATAAACACAAATGTGTTTGGGAGAGTATGATTTAACAAGCGTTGGTATGTGTCACAGGGCTGAGAAAGGTCAACAGCAGTAAAGACAATCACTTCTTTGCAAAAATGCCTTAAGCAAATTAATAGCACTAAAAGGAGCCTAAGCAGCCATGCCCCGTGATGGAAACCTTCATCCGACAGTGCAAGTGAAGTGCTGAGCTGGACAAATGAGCAGTCCTTTTAAACTAAAAAGTGAAAATCATTTTGCTGAACTAGACATCAAGTCAACTGGACTGAGAGCCATTTCACATATTACTATATTCCTCAGGTAGATCGTTTCCAGGTAGAGACAGTGTGAGTCTATCATGGCTCATGAATAATGTATGGCACAGATATTTGGCACAGTGCATATGTTAAGTGGCGAGGTACACAGAAATTTCCATGCAGGGAAATACCTTTAGCCCTTGAAGGAAAATAATAATTTGTGAAGAATGTGTCCTGTGGAAAGGAATGCAATCCAGACACATGGCTGTAGAAACATCATGGGCCAAGATTCATCTCCGTATCTTGAATTACAGCTTGGGTCTTGCTAAACTAGCAGCAAGCAAACCACAACTAGCACTTAAATAGTACATAAGAGATTACCTAAAATCAAAATGGGCTGAAATGAATTTACAAGGGTGCTTTATTTTGGTAAAACAATGGCCACACTAGACATTATTCCAGCAACCTCTCTAATGCAGGTGTCAGAAATACCTAATGCCATTGCAATGTATGTATTTTGGAGAAACAATTACATCATCAAGCAGCAAGTTCCCCCCCCCCCTTAAAGCAACCTTATCTTGATTACTCCATGTAACCGGGTAAGCAGCCTTTGGAAAACCAAGGGAGTGGTTTCCATTAATGGAATACTTCTCAGCTGTTCTGATTAGTAAAAAGTATTCCTAGCACACACTCCCAATTTCCACCAAAATCAGCTTCAGCATTAGACACAAAGAAAACCATCCATGGGATTCTTGTTATTCAGTGTCTGAGGTGCTCTCTAAATGTTCTACTAGCAAAAGAGCACAGATTCCAGGGCCATGACTCATGTGACCAGCCCCACCAGGCCTTTAAACATTACATTAACATTACAGGATGAACACACGGGGAAAATGTATCATGGCACTCCTGTAACATTTAAAAGAAACCTCAAATTAAGACAAAGCATGAAAGATGGCAGCTTTGAGCAGATGTTGGTTGAACCACAGAACAACTTACTAAAAGACTTGCCTGGTGTTAAGTGCCATAGGGCTTTGCTGGAAAAAAACCCCACGGCTGGTTTTAAACTCAAATGTACTATCAAACTTCAAAATACACAGGCTATGATTCAGCAAAACCCAATTATGTTCCATGATAATCCACAATAACTATGGGTGCTGCTGCAGATAGGGGCTGGTGCAATTTCTTGGGTAAACGTTCTGGCTAAATATTTATGGGCTCTTCAAGACTGAAGTGCTTGCTAATACTAGGTGCAAACATGGAATTGGAAGCCAAAATACATATCATCTATCAGCCAGCATCTATAAAGCCTTCATTCTCCCATTAAGTCAGCCAGACATAGCACCCCTCCTCAGCCAACAAAACCAGGAAGAGGTGATACATACAAAGCATCCTTTTCAAGTGCCTCATTAAAAAAATAGCACATCAACTAATAATCTTTATGGCATGGCTTATGCACAAGTTAAGAAGCTTGCATATGAAAGAAGAAAAACTGAAAGGACCAAGCAGTAGCATCACTTTCCTGCAGGTTTTCCTCTAGCCTTATGACCAAACGCAGTAATTTTACATTACTGCTAGAGAGCCGAGGCACTATCTGTCTGGTCGTACTTCTTGGTAGTCAAGCACTTTGTAAACAAACCTCCTGAAATCGTTAAGCCTTTGTATTATAAAACTGAAGAGTCACCTCCATGGAAATTTAAAATGTAATAGTAAGAAGGGAATCAAAGAGCTATCGTTATGCAGTTACACATAAATCACACCAATCACAAGCAAGAATTCTATTGGTACAAGTAGTAGCCATAAAAATCAATAAAAATCCCCCCCCCCAATGTTCCATATCTGTTCTGGCAGATATTCTGATAGAAAGGCACTAAAACCCAATATGGTTTGGTTCATTAAGTTTGCAAAAGTACAAACAGTGTTAACATACAGTAAGGTTGTAGAATGTCAACCACAGTGACATATGAGCAAAATAAAACTTCCTTTCAGCCCCTTTCCCATAACAACACTGGCTTTGTGGGATTCAGCAATAGCTTCACCAGCTTCGGAAAAAGCATAACCAATGATTACAATACCACATTATTAAGTTTGCTGCTGGAACTCAGCAAATAATTCACAAAGGTTTAGGGCTCATGAAGATCCAGGTCTGTACCCTTTCCATTTCCACCCCCCCTCTTTATGTAGCCACAAGTTGGCAGTCTCTATTCAGGTTTGGAGAAATGTCGAGAAGAAGGGGCCTCTGTTCCAATGAAAGTACAAAGTCTTAAACCATTACAGTACTAGAAAGCTTTGGTCCAAAGGGAACAGGAAGATAGTTGCTACATAGCGGCAAACTCAATCTGTACATAGAGTTGTCTTACTCCAGCCTGCAAATATAGAAACACGAACCACATTAGAATACAGTTCTACAAATAAAAACTTGTTCTACAAATCTGTTTGCCATGCTTGTTTTAAAATGGGCTAGGAAAAAGCTGAGGAGCTTACAACTGGCCACCTGCTCCAGCCGGTGTTTGGGGGTGGGGGCCTATGTCAACAAGCCCCCACTCTTCCTGGTCTGAGGCCAGGGAGCAAGAGCCACAGCAGGACAAACCTCTGAGGCCAGCATAGGGGTATGCATTCAGTAAAGCCAAACCAGAAAAAACCAAAAAAAATGTCTTTTCGACATTTTTCCTTGATTTGATTGGGCTGCCGAATACTGAATGCCAAAATACCCCGAAAATATTCAGGGGGCATTTGGCTTTTTTGGCATTACCGAATACAGGCGCTGGGAGGCTTTCCCCCCCCCCTTTTTATTTATTTATTTATTTTTGCAATTTCTATGCCGCCCTACCCAGTGGCTCAGGGCGGCTTTTCATTTTTGTCTCTTTCCTACCCTTTGCTCTGCTTTCCAGGAGGGAGGAAGAGGGACCTTACAGACAGCCAATCACTGCAATGTATTAGCAAATGCCATTGCAGCTTGCAAGGCTGTTGTTGCTGCTGGCTTCATTTGTTGAAGCCCAGCTACTAGTTTGCTGCTTTCCCAGGGGAGGAGCACTGGCCAATAGGATTTGGCATACTACTCTTTGGCCAATCACAGAAGTTTGATCTTTTTTGAAATTATTCTGTGTATGCCCAGAGAGCATAAAAGCAGTGGTCTTTGGCTGGCTGACTCCATTCCTGCCCCTGCTGCTGAGAGAGCCTGGGTTGGAGATTGTGTGGCTGGCTTCTGCTACTGCTCTGACCCTGCTTTCCTGCTGCTGACTGTTGGACTACTTCAATCAAGAATCCATCCTGCCTGCTGGACAACAGAAGACTGAAGAGAAGACATCACACTACTTTGACTTATTAGGGCACTTTTAAACACTTTTAAAAAACCTTTCTTATTTTGTTGTGGGTTGGTGGGTTTGGGGCCTGAGGGTGGTGGTGGTGGGTAGGCCTCTGGGCCCGAGGGCCTCTCAGGCCTCTTCCTGGGGTTATTTTTTGGGGGAGGGCTCTTCTAGTTTGTGGTTTTGTTGCCAGCCCGTTATTTTGCAGTTTAAAAGTTATATTTTTAACTGTGCTTGATATTTTATTTCTTGGCTTGTGGGAGCTTTTTGGGGGGTTTGGTTCTGGTGGGCAGGCACATTGCACTGATTCTACTGCTGGCCTTGCAAACATGCCCCCAGAGATTCTCAGATTTTACCTAAGTCCTGTTGGGTTTGGGCATTGACTGCCACAGTGGCACTGGTTCTGGGGGGCACATTGCACTGGTTCTGCTGCTGGCCTTGCAAACATGCCCCCTCACACCACACACCACTTACTTTCTAGTGCAGAGATTCTCTGGGAGACACTGCTGCCTGCCTTTTCCCCTTTCCATAGGAAACAATGGAGGATTGGGGGAACCCTCTTTGGATGCCCCTAGAATTGGACCCCCTGGTCCAATCTTTTCCAAACTTGGAAGTTTGGGGAGAGGCTCCAGCAGCTACAGTACAAATTTGGTGCCTCTACCTAAACCCCCCCCCCCCAAGTCATTGGTGCCTCTACCTAACCCCCCCCCCCCCAAGTTCACTGAATACTCGTTAGAAGATTTTTGCCATTGACTACAATGGCCCCATAGGATATAATGGAGCAGAATATTTTCAGGAATATCGAATATTTTGGGGCACCAATACTGGTACTGGTATTCAGGGATATTCGGGAATACTGAAAAAATTGGCTTTAGTATACGCGAATTAAAAAAACAAAACCCAAAACATTTTCCCTGCACACCCCTAGGCCAGAGCCTGAGCCAGGGCCTGTGAACAATTTAAACTACTTTCACTTCTGAAGGGGCCTCCCTCAGCAGCTTCTTGTTGCCTCAGTTCCCCAACCCCTCTAATCTTTCACTAAAGCCATGCAGCTCTCCTTCAGTCTCTTTGCCTCTGGTCCTCTCCCCCCGCAGTAAATATCCCCATCTCTCACAGAAGCTGGGCCACAACAGTAAGTGATTCACAAGAATTTAATACTAGGCTTTCCCTCTCAGTTACTTTTAGTACAATAAAAATGAGGATATTTTTCTTGCTTGAGTGCCTCCATAAGGTGTGCTCCCCACACACACATAAAAATTCTGAAGACATCCTCAGCTTCTAGAATTAAATTTATAAACCCCACTCAGGCTTTTGGAAGCTTTAAGAGATAAAACATCTTGTCCTGTAATTTCTTAATCTCACACACACACACAAACATTTATTTTCTAGTTAGAGACATTGCCCCATTTATAGTTATGTGATACCTGAGTAAAAATGTTGTGAGTCTGGCTTAGAATCCACTTTGCATCAGCATCTGGAGCTACGAACAGTTTCAAAGTCCCTATGTAAACATCAGTACAAAGGGTCCAAAAATGAGGATCGTG
>NW_015163670.1:221362-247558 GCF_001447785.1 Gekko japonicus | reverse complement strand
TTTAAAGCAATTTATTTATTTAGAAAGTTTATCTATGCCTCCTATCCAGGGAATCTGCTCAAGGGGACTTAAAATAAAACATGATAAAATAGTAAAAATAGCATAAAAATAAAAAATTAAGAAACTTAAAAACCCAGCCAGAGCCTAAAAACAGCATAACACATTTAACAGCCTAAAATGATTCTCATAACTCATTTAACAGCCTCAAATGATTCTTGTAACAGTTCTGAGACTAGAAGCAGGTTACAAAAACAGTTTTAAAAGATCAAACCCCTTAATTAAAAGCCTGAGTAAAAAGAAACGTTTTGCCCTGGCACCTGAAAGACAGTATGGTATGAAGGAGGTGAGCCTCGAGGGGGGGAAATTTCACTGGTGAGATGCCACCACCGAAGAGTCCTGCCTCTGGTCACCATTTGCCTTTCTTGTACAGGCAAGAGACACAGACAGCAAGGCTTGTAAGGAGAATCTTAACTGGGGAACTAAACTATACAGATGGTCCTTCAAGTACTCTGGCCCAAGCCATTTAGGGCCAGAAGAACCAGAACTCTGAATTGTGCCCAGAAACAGATGACAGGCTGTGCAGTTCTTTCAGTACAGGGGTGACGCCATCCCCATAACCTGTCCTTGTATCCTGTCCCTGATATGTACCCTGGCTGCACATCTGGGAGCAGCTGGACAGTTTTCAAAGGCACCCCCACAAACAGCCTAATCTGATCTAGATGCAATAAGCTCACATATCACTGGGGCCATGAACCTGCTCCTTTGGGGGAGTGCAACCAGTTCAAGGACAGGCCAACTCCTCAAGAAGCGTTTTCATTGACCAACAGCACCCCCGCTTTGCCTGGACAAGCTTTAAATTACTGGCCTTCAGCCATCCCATTACCTTTTCCAGGCACCTGTTCAGGACTTCCACCAACCCACCTGACTCAGCTGTTAATTTATGATATTTAAATAGTGGTACGCAAAGAATCACATGGATATACTACATATATATACTTCTTTTGCTAAACCCAAGGCTCAACAGCACCGTATTTAACAAGAAAAAGAGCTTTACTGTGTATTTTAAAATGCTTAAATGAATTATTTTGGTGTCAAGACTACAGCTAGTAAACAATTCCAAGTTTTCTAGAAAAAGCACCATTCTCTTCTAAAACTGGACATTTAGTCTGTAGAGAGCCAGTCTGGTGTAGTGGCTAGGAGCGCGGACTCTAATCCGGGAGATCTGGGTTTGATTCCCCACTCCTCCACATGCAGCCTGCTGGATGACATTGGGCAAGCCATAGTTCTGTCAGAGCTGTTCTCTTAAGAACAGTTCTCAGGAGAGCTCTCTCTGCCCCACTTACCTCACAGGGGGGAATTTCACATTACCCTTTTAAAGCCGTTTTTAAGCTGTTATTGTACCATCTTGGAGTAAACTGGTACAGGGCTGCCATTTCACATAGCCTTTCCCCTACCGGTAAGGAGCCGTCTCTGAAGCGGTTTGGCATTTCAGACTGCGCCCCTTTGTTTTCCCGCCCTTTTTCGCCAATCACTGTCACACCAATCACTGATGCCCTGCTTTCCTGCCAAAGCCTGCAGTCCAATGAGGTACTTGTTTCCAGGTGGCAGATGTAGCCATCTCATGTATCCCAGTGGAGTCCAGGCATTCCAATGGGGTTGCTGTTTTGGTGGTGTGTGATAGCATTATAGTGCTATAGCGCCACAGCACTCTAAAATGAATGTTCAAAAAAAAAAAGGATGGAGATCGCCCGTGTGGGCGAAAAAGGGCAGGAAAACAAAGCAGCGCAGGAGGAAGCGCTACGGGGCATTTTACACAGCACCCTATAGCACTTCAGAAACAGTACAGAAAAGTGGAGACTGCTTGGTTCAGCCACGTTTCCTGAACGGGACAGAAGCGTTTCTGTCTGAAAGTGAAAATATATTCCAGTAGGGAACCATTACTAAAACGGTTCTGTCTGAAATGTCAGAGCAGAAACCGTTAGGGAACAGTTCCTGAACCGGAATATATCGGCTGTCTGAAATTCCCCAGGGTGTCTGTTGTAAGGAAGGGAAGGGAAAGAAGTTTGTAAACTCCTCTGAGACTCTTTCGGGTAGTGAAGGGGTGGGGTATAAATCCAATCTCTTATTCTCTTCTTCCTTCATTGATATTGACCTTCATTCTGTATGTATGCTTGTAGTACTTCAGGTTTGGATCTAACAACCCATTAGGAGAAGATAAATTCCTTCCAACCCTGAGAAAGTTAATCCCTGGCATCACAGTACCCACACGGGCTGGAGGACTACAATGAGGAGGGGGACGGGTGAAACCAGCCCTCCTGCCTCTTCCATCAGCAGAACTGGGCTGATGAAAAAGGACCACCCCTTCTCACTACAGTCCACCAGGCCATGTGGCAGCCATCCCACATGGGTACCACGATTCCAGGAATCAACTTTCCAGAATCTGGAAAGGATTGCTAAGGCTCTTTATGTGAGCAGATCACTGAATACAACCCATTATTTTTAAATACTATGCCTCAGTGGCAATTTTATCAGAACTATTATTGCCAGTATAAAAGGAGAAAAGATCTAAATTTCTTTGACCTTATTGTGTGCAGCTCGACAACTGAGAACATGTGAATTCTGCAGAATACCCTTCCTTTGGTGTGCAGGAGGCAGGATATTTAAGGCTTCAAATCAGAAAGTTTCTGAAGAGGCACTTTAGGGAACTGTAAGGAGTTTCTAAACCAAGGGCTGTCCAAGATGAAAAGGTACATGATAAGAAACAGTGCTGATTGTTTGTTAAGAAAATCTGTACAGATAGGACAAGTTAAGGGGCCCAGATTGGGGTGCTGTGTTAGCTAGGTGTATATTCCAAGCAGAAATAGCTGGAAATGTTACAACTTACCCTTTGATAGCACTGAGGCAGAGCACTTTCCAAGGAAGGAGGTGTTCGCTGCATCAAAATTCCAATGGATTCTCTTAAAAGAGGGACGACACTGGAAGGAATTTTAAAAGTCATTTACATAATGGACAAACCAGGATTTGTTCAGCATGTGAAAATTAAGCCCCCTCCTTTCTCTTAGGAATAGATGAAAAGCTAGACATGCCTTTTCAAGTATGTTGGGGTGTGTGTGAAGAGAATACCGCAGAAAAACATAAGAACATAAGAGAAGCCAATGTTGGATCAGGCCAATGGCCCATCTAGTCCAACACTCTGTCACACAGTGGCCAAAAATACCAGGTGCCAAGATTTTAAAAATATAATGGGGGGGACTTAAAAAAACAATATGATACAATAAAGTCCATCAATTAAAGAACATTCTTTTAGATCAATAAAGTTGAACAAAATATGTCAGTGATAAGGAAGTAACTGTCACTTTACTTGCTCTGCAATGTTTCCTGAAGCCATCTGTGCTTAGTACATAAACTGTGAACCCTTCAGAGACCATAAACCATTTGATAAAATTGCCTTAAGCAATCTGGAGCCCATGGGGCTCATTTTTATCTGCGGAATTTAATCTACAGGACATTTTAATCTACAATTAAAGCATTAGTTGATTAATCACTCCAATTCTTCTATCAAAACTTGCAGCGCTCTAGCTGCAATCTAATGTGAATTAAGAGGCTGAGGCTGAGCAACTGGATAAATTAATCAAACAGAATACAGTGCTCCCCAAAGACTCTGGTCTTGCAACGTAACATAAACCTTACCAAAGGTGATGGAAGCAGACTGCACTCTACACAGAACAAGGCATTCTAGGTGTACCTTTTACACTTCATATGTGACTTTTAGAAAGCCCTTAGGACAAATCATTCGTAGCTTTGAGATTGGTTGTCATCAATATGCTGATAATACTCAGTTGCGTATATCCTTACCCAAATCTCCTGGTGACGTAGTAGAGGTCTAGCCATGGTGCTTAGCTGGCTAAAAGTGACAAATTGAAACTAAACCCTGAAAAGACAGAGGTAATGCTGGTTGGGAAGGAAAAGATCCTGAAGGACACTTTTCTCCTCACTTTTGATGGAGTTCCACTGACCCTTGCTGACTCAGTTAAAAGCCCTGGAGTCATATTGGATCCAGCTTTATTACTGGAGAAGCAAGTTAATGCAGCTGCAAAAAGGGTCTTCCCCTCAAAATCCACTTGGAAACTCCAGCCGGTCCAGAATTCCACGGCTCAGCTATTAACAGGAGCTGGACAGAGCATGCATATAACTCCCATTCTGCAGATGCTCCATTGGCTGCCCACCTGTTACCAGGCTCAGTTTAAGGTACTGGCTATCACATACAGTGCCTTTTATGGCCCTGGTCGCTCTTATCTGCAGGACTGCCTTCCTCCCTATGCTCTGCCACAACAGTGGCTTCTGCAGGTGCCAACCTACAAATGGGCAAAATCGGCAACTGCCCATGTGTGTGCTTCCTCTGTTTTGGCTCCCGTCTTGTGGAATGGCCTGCAGGAGGAGGTCAGGAAAGCTCCCACTCTCCTGGCTTTCTGCAAACTGTGCAAAACTGAACTATTTAAGAAGGCTTTTCCATGCAGGTAACAGAGCTGCACTGTACAAACAGTATTACAAATTTGCTTGGATAAATGATTAGGGCCTGTGGTCTATCCTGCTGTGCATAGCTTATTGTAAGTAGGCTCTTACTGATGTAATTTCTGGATACTTATACTGTGCTTCAGTTCTTTCTGGTGATTCCAGACTTCTAAAATCAAATGCTTTGGCTACTGAACGTCCCATTTTGTTGACTGTACTGACTCACTATGCGTAATCCACATTGAGTCCCTCAGAGAAAGGCAGACTATAAGTAACATAAAACAAAATAAATATTATACACATTCTGTAGCCACTCCATTGGCTGCCCATTACTTACAGGGTTCATCATGATTTAAGGTACTTGCTATCGCATACAAAACCCTACATGGCCTTGGACCCTTATATCTACAGGACTGCCTTTCCTAGTATGCCCCACCAAGACAACTTTGCTCATCCAACCAGGGCCCTCTACAGGTGCCACCCTGCAAATGGGTAAGATCAACAGCTGCTTGTACACGTGCATCCTCTGTAGTAGCTCCCCACCCTATGACACAGCCTGTCTATGGAGGTCAGGAAGACTCCCATACTTTTGGCTTTCCACAAACTATGTAAAACAGAACTGTTCTGGAGGGCATTTTTAAAAAGAAAATAGGGCTGCATTATAACAGAATAATTCAGGAAGACACTTCAGTAAAGGGAATGGGACTGTGTCTTATATGACTAATACTATCTGTTGCTGTATGTTTTATCTCTCTCTCTCTCTCTCTGCATTGTATTTCTACTTAGGCACTTATTTCTTGCATTAACACGGCAAGTTTAATACTTACACCTTGAAATGCCTTGTTTCAGATTTCTGCAAACCTACTCCTATCACATTGTTTATTAGATGTCTCCTAATCCTATTGATTGCACTGACGTACATTCTATACTCTGCCTTGAGTCTTGGTGAGAAAGGTGGACTACAAAGATGATGAATAAATGAAACCAACTCTGGTAACCTGTAACATACGGATGTGGGTGTGAAGGTTAACTGGAGTTAGCTGACCCACTCCCTGTTGCCCCGATCCAATAACTGGGAATCTAAACTAGAGTTTAATCCAAGTTTAGAATCCGGTGTGCGTGTGTGTGTGTGTGTGTGTGTGTGTGTGTGTGACACTGCGTGTGTGTGTGTGTGTGTGTGTGTGTGTGTGTGACACTAACTCCAGTTCCGTCACATGTCAGTGTATCACATGTCATCATCTGTAACCAAAATTCTTGTATACGCAGGAAGGGGAAGAAGACAGACATGCGATCTCAGCAACAAGCTGGGTTTGTACACATTTCCCTTAACTGTAGTTAAACTGTGGTGCCTGAATTTATCATCACCCCCAAAATTCAGATCTTACCTTTTATAATTTCTATATAAAAATGGACCGGGAGGGGGGTGGTGCACTACAGTTGACTTTTACCAAGAGTTGTTCCAAAAGGTCAAGACCAGTTGTTACTAGAAATTGTACACGCACGCACAGAAGAGAGATTTTACTCTAAAATGTTCCAAGTCTAAATTAAAAAGCCAGTGTCTGAGAGAAAGGATGTAACTGTACCCTGTTAAAGGGAAATCCAATCACTTGTCCTGAGTCTTCACCTGCCAGCAGAAGACAGAAAGGGACAGATGAGTATCCCAGAGGAGAGAGTACCACAGTTTTGGTAACATGGCCAAGAAGGCCTCATCTCGTATTGCCTTCTCTCGTGTTGCCAGCCACCTAATCTCGAAAGGCAGGGGCAACTGAAGCAGGGCCTTGGAAGATGATCTGAGTGTTCAGTTCATATAGGTGTTTGACCATTGTCATTGTTACTATACACACAGTGTGGAAATGGTTTACCCAGAGCAGGCCTAGAAAGGTACACAGGATACTAGATATAACAGCATTCCTTCTTTTTACAACATAATCATACCTGTTGGAACGGTTATTCACAATATGTAGAAGACTGGATTTTATATTAACCCATTCCATGACTGCTTACAGTATTTTTAAAAATTTCTTCTGTGCCTGTTTATTCTATCTTATGTAATAAACAGACTGTGTATGAACCTTCGGGGAGGGCGGGATAGAAATCTAAATAATAAATAATAAATAAATTTATCAGTGACCACTAAAGAAGGCTGTACAGGCCAATACAAATATGGTCAGTTGATTATTGAGTTTATTTCAGATATCCGAATATGAACCTTATGTTTGACCTTATTCTGTTTCATCATTTTTCAACGTAAGGGTAAGTTCATAGCTGCCATGTACAATAGCTACTATTTTAATTCCTGTATTTTACTGTTTTCTACTCGATTAACATTGATGCATTACCTTTTAATATTTATCTTACTATCTGTTCATTTTGTTTGCTTTCTTCTCTGACCTACCTGGGCTCTAACAGCTGAGAGAGGGCAACCTGGGAGCAATCGTGTCAGCCGCCCAGGTCCTTTCCTTGTTCCAACCAGAGTATCCACAGGACACCTTGGTCTAATCAACAGCTTTTTAAAAAACAGACAAGTGTAAGCGTCTGATGTCTTATTTAACCCATTGGATAATTCTAAATGGCTAAACTTTAAAAGTTCTCGAATCGTACTCTAAGTTACAAATGGCAGCAAGAAAATCAGAGGATTAGAGCAGTGAGCCTAACACCACTCTCACAGGCCTATGGGTTTTGTTCAACCAGTGTTGAATTATTGCCTGTTTTTAGTACTTTAAACTATAAGTTTAAACTGACAACGCAAGATATATCTTTGATTCCTGCTTTGCCAGTGTATCTCTCAGCTTGCTTTGAAGAAGAATTGTTGGCTCTGAAGAGAAACATCTCTGCTCTCTAATAAAGACTACAGCCAGTGTCTTAGTTGCAACTCTGGCACTTTAAGAGATTACTATGGAAAGAAATTTCAGCTACAGAATCCGTAAGCAGAGGCTATGCCCTTCCTAAAATCTTTATGGAATATGACGATAAAACTCATAGTTTACACTTTATACCTAAGATCAATCTCAATAGTACTTTACAGCAGCCATAAAAGCGTACAAGAAATGTGAAAAACATTCTTGCTTTTTGTCTGGCTTGGGAAATGTTTTTCTTATGATCCAAGATAATAAGGCAGAAGGGGGGGGGGTGTCATAAAAAAAAAATTACTAGGGACAAGTTCAGCCATAATGAAACGACTTGTCTAGAACAGCAAGCTTTGCATTTTGTTGATGTCAGAGGACCCAGGGATTTTAGCAGAAATCAAGCAGCGAGCATTTGGAAGCAATTAAGAGGTTCACCAGTGGCAACTGTAGAAGTGACAATATTACCAAGCTAGTAGGCACATGATTTCCATGATGAAGGGGCTTGGACAGCAAACCAACAATTTTACTGCTTCGAGTACCAGGAATTATCTGGCTCAAAAGAAATCTTTAGAGTGATCATGCCATCTAACCATACAATCCATTGTCTACAGCCAAACCAACAGAAATTATATTTGCGCCATCCCTTTGGTCATGGATGAGTACCTGCAGGATCTACATCAAGCATTCTCAAAACTGCAGTACTTGCCTAGTGAGATGAACAGACAGAATATAGGCCTAGACAAGTACTTAGGAGTCACCCTCTACAGGACAGGTCCAGCAGAGAAATCATCAGAATGCCCCTGGTTGTTACAAACAGTTCACACTTAAAACCTCTCCAATGTATTTTTGAAGATCTGCAATGTCTCCTAGAAGATCATCCTTCCCCTCTCATAGGCCTGAGAGGATGGGGAGATGAAAATCCATCCCTACAGATAGCCAACCTGAAGTAACTGATCTCCAGCAAAAGATGGGCCATCCAACCAGAATACAAACCCAGCAGCTAACCCCTGCAACCCTTTTCCCAACTCCATCCTCATAGCCGCTCAAGGGAAAGTATCCAAGGATTCGCTTAACACTTAGCCACTCCACCAAAGGCTCGCTCTCTTGAGCTCCCTCTACAGCAGGGGTCCCAGACGTGGCACCTGCCAACAAACTTCCTGGTGACCAAGTGTTTTCAGAAAGTGAGTGGGACCAGATGGGGCTTTTGCCCAGCAGTGCTTGCGATTGGTCACTGGAGACCTAACTGGCCATGTAGACTTTTTAAAAAACCTTGCTTTGTCAAAAGCTGCCACCACAGCAGAAGAATCTTCACTGTGTGACCAAAGATAAGCTGAGCATGCAATAAAATACTTTAAAACAATATGTTCATTTTAAAAAGCATCCTGTTAGGCATTTCTGCCTGAAATGTTGAAGAGTTACACTAGAGCCATGTGTAACTTCACCCTCTGCCATTTTGTTGCTGTGGCAGAATTCTAAAGGTGCTCACAGGCTTGAAAGGGTTGGGGACCCTGCTCTGTGATACAGGGTATCATATGCAAAAGAAATGCCCTCTGCATTTACTCTGGGCAAACTAAACCGCCTCTGTGCCACCCTGACCCTACACAAGTCAATAAATGGACACAAATTATATACTGAAAGTGTAAACCATTCAGTGGGGGAGCACTGTTAACCTTCCTGGATAATAACAGACTTACATAGATAATAGACTTAACCTCCCTGGATAGACTTAAAGGCTCTAGTATTTCAACAGAAATGTTTCAAAGGAAAACGGCAGCAAAAAGTGCCTAAGCTAGAATTCATATGCAGATTTATACTATCAGATTTGGACTTAATAAAGGCTGGATACAGTTAACTCTTTGTACACTCGTTTTTCCTTAGAGATGCACTATTCCGATTTGTCTTACCTTGCCAATCCATCCAGAATTCAGTGTGATCCACACTATTTATGCTTCCATCTGTGCTCTACAAAGTAGCATCACACAGCTTACCCCTGGGAAACTGGGCTTTAACTCCTTTACCCCATAAATTCCTTTTCTAGTCTTTGGTAAAGCATCACAAGAGAAGAAAGCAGTGCCAGACAATCCTACTGTTAACCACAAGCTTTGCTATTCAATAAAAACTTCCCAGCAGGGAATCTGAAGAGCCACTAGACAAAAGATTAACCATTTGGTATGATGGTTACTATGGTTCAACTGACGGTTACTACTATGCAGCATAAGAACCACAGTCAATATGAATCAACATACCAAGTAAAGGCCTAAGAAACATCTGGAAGATAGGGCTTCCTGAAGAAGAGGTCCTTGCTGTCACCTTGTAGTGAATGCCCAGACATTCCATTTAGACATGGCCAAGCTCACATTTCACTTACAATTCAAATCAGACATGGTAAATTTAAGAACTGTTTCTTGCCACAACAGATAAACTTAGTTTAAGGGAGGTTTGAGTGGTGCAATGCCTCTGTTACAGTTTACTATAAAAGCTGATAAATGCTGAAGGTATCGTTAGTCATCTAAAAGCTTCCCACTACCCTACCAAAGTCTGAAAAGAACCCACATTTTCAAGAGTAACATCTTTTGAGGCACTACCTCAAACATCATATTCGATTAACATACTGGTAATTCCCACCCACCCCCTTAGCAGCACTATTGTAAGGGCTGTCCCACCAAACTCAGGGGTGAACGGTCAGGTATTTGGCTAAACTACTAATATTTTAATTTTTCAAAGCTTTTTGATTAGTCATGGGAGTGCAGAAAAACTGCACCATTGTGTCTTGTGAGGCAGCTTGTGCATCCAGACTTCTCTTTACTATTATTAGCTCCTCTCCTGACTGACTGAAGTAAACAACAGTCCAAAGAACTACTCAGGGGACATCATAAGGATTTCATGTTGCAGCAGTCCCGTCACAAAACACCAAAGACACAAAAGGAGAAGTAAGCTTGACATGCAAGGGAATCTAGACAAAGACAGCAAGAAGATGGGACCAAACACTGGCTGTGGTGTGAAGATATATTACTGCCATAGGCAATCAGCATGCAAGTCTTGGACATTAAGCTTGGGTATCACTTCCATTGGCCTTGACCTGGAGAGCCTAGACTAGCCCACTCTTGTCAGAAACTAAGCAAGGTCGGCCCTGGTTAGTACTTGGGTGGGATACTCTACCAAGGGCATCCAGGGTTGCTGTGTAGAGGCAGGCAACGACAAACCACCTCTGTTCACCTATCACCTTGAAAACCCTATGGGGTTGCCAAAAGTCAACTGTGACTTGATGGCACTTTCCACCACCACCATTACCATAAAAGGCCACTTTCTCATTGGGAAGGCATTCTGGCTTCTTTGTTAGCAGTCAGCTCTCTCCTGCAGGTGGGTAGTTGGCACCCAGACAGAAAGCAAGCCCAAACACCCTTCAAATTAATATAACTCCAGATAGATATTAAATCTAAAATACACTGCTGGGCCTAGAAATAACCCCACAAGGCATGCCAAGCAGAATACCCAGAAGTCAATTCAGGGACTGAACTGCAAATAAATCTCCCCTGCCTAAAGAGAATCCATATTTTATAACAGCAGATTTCTCAGGAAAACAGCACCCCACTATAATGGTGCCTCTTTCATCCCCTGCACTGGCTTCCCCTCTTGGCACCTACACTCATTAGCATATTCATAGCACTTGAAAGTGTCATGCATCCTGCATTTTGGGTCATCAGTGCACATCAACTGTCATATCCTAGCTCCAGGAGGGCTATCAAGGTCCACTCAATACTTTGATCTCCCTTTGGGGAAACCATTAACCATTTGTCCAAGTTTCAGGGAACCTTCCTGAAAACACATTAAAAGTATTATTTTAGGGGCAAACCTATTATATTGCCCTTAGGTACATTTTCCCTATAAGTACATGGACTCAGCTTCAGTATGCACACTCCTTTCTTGGCGTCAACTTCATGCGCTGTGAAGTGCTGGTCACTTCTCTTTCTCTCTGCATACCTGAATCTTCAAGAACGGTAAATATTGCCTATCCTAACACTATTTCCCCGCTACAACCTTTACTTCTTGGTTAGCTCTTGTATGGATGCTTCACTGTATGTTTTTGTATGTGTGTTTTACTCTTTATCAGTTTTCAATAAAAACTCTATTAGTTGAACATCAGCCTGGTTTATTTGAGAGTTCTCAAGGGAAGGAACCCCACATACAAAGGTGGAGATCACATGTTTCCCACCCCTTGCTAAGTCCCCCAATCTATTAATTAATTAGACCAATTTGGGTAACATTTCAGCCAGTTTATACTTCTATATTCTACCATACAGCAGGTGAAAGAGTAGCATCCAACATGACTAAAGAGAGACGATCCCTAAGATAAGATCCCTTAGATAAAAGAACAGGAAAGGTTGAAAAGTCTGATGTGAAACAAAACAAAAAAAGCCTTTGGACAGTTCCCCCCAGAGTAAGGAATGAGAGGCTCTACCTGGCAGTTTGGTAATGTAATCATTCATGACGCTTCACGCACAGAGCTTGTGCTGCTATCACTGCCATCCTAACCAAAGTTACACCATTCTAATCCCACTGAAGTCGGACAAGAGTTCCAGGGGAAGACAGCCTGAGTTTGCCAACATAAACAAAGCCTTTGATAGAGAAAGTGGAACACTGTGGGCAAAAACTTCATAGCCACAGTCACTGTAGCCAGACCACAAACAGGAAATTCATGACTGTCAGCAATTTACTTGACAGTGTTGTGTGTTGTTGCTTTCTTCAACAAAATCAACAGGCTCTGAATACATGGAATTCATCCAGCCTTATACTGTACTTACAGCGGGCCTCAGCTAAATTACAAAATCATTTCCTTTCAGCAGATGCACATAATTGGGCAACTGCATTATCTCTTCAATCACTCGGTTTTAAAGGAGTCTGGCAAAAAAAAATGACTTTGGCTTAAGAGTGGCATATCTGGCATATCTATCATATCTACACAAAAGGAAGATAACCCCAAAAGTAAGATGATGCGCCTAAAAATTACATACCCCCTACAAAAAAAATGGCACTACCATAAATACTTGTATGTTTTCTTGACAGCACACCTGGAAAAGAAGTAGGTTTCCTTTTTGGTAAATACAGTAGGACTACAGAAGTTTCTTATTTATGCTGTCCACTGCCTGAATCACTGCCCTTCCTTCAGGTGAACAGACCCAAGCACTTGCTTGGGGACAGTCCTGATCAGTGTTCCCTCTAAGCTGAATTAGTGTGAGCTAGCTCACAGTTTTTTAGCCTCTGGCTCCCCCTTTTTTCTCTTAGCTCAGGAAGGATGGCTTCCATAACAAACTAATTTTTGCAGTAGCCAAATCACTTGCTCACAACTTTAATGCCAGTAGCTCACAAAGTAGAATTTTTGCTCACAAGACTCCACAGCTTACAGGGAGCATTGGTCCTGATGCAACAAGTGAACTAGTACTGAATTAGCCCCAAAATATGGGTCACAGGAGAGCTTAACAGATGCATTATTCTTTCACTTATGCCATCATCCCAGTGTTGACTCTAGGGGAGTACCCTAGGTATATGACTCAGTGGGAACAAAGCAATACAAAACTGTCCCACAACTTGGAAGTAGTCATTAGGTACACAGAATCAGACATCAAGCACTCAGATTGATGTCCTCCTAAAGAAGAAGAAGAAGAAGAAGAGATTGGATTTATACCCTGCCCTTCACTACCCGAAGAAGTCTCAGAGCGGCTTACAATCTCCTTTCCCTTCCCCTCCCCACAACAGACACCCTCTGTGAGGTAGGTGGGGCTGAGAGAGCTCTTGACAGAAACTGCTCTTTTTTCAAGAACAGCTCTTATGAGAACTACAGCTTGCCCAAGGTCATCCAGCAGGTGCCAGTGGAGGAGCGGGGAATCAAACCCGGTTCTCCCAGATTAGAGTCCGCGCACTTAACTACTACACCAAACTGGCTCTCAAAAGTCACAGGTGCCAAACTCTCACTTCTTCAGTAGCAGCTGGAGTGCTGGACGATGACCTGGGAGCCCCAGCTTTAACTCCTGTGCTGCCATGAAGCTCTCTGGGTGTCTTTGGGCCAGTCACTCTCTTGCAGCCTCACCTAACAGGCCTGTTGTGAAGATAAACCAGAAAAGGGGAGAATGATGTGAGCCAGCCCAAGTTCCCCGGACAAAGGGCAAGAGAAAAATGTACTAATATAGTAATTGAGCATATCTAAAGAGGTCATGACCCCTGGTCCTGCCCTCTCCTCATAAGAGGATCAATGTATATACAGCTTTGAAAGAACCTACAGAGGCCTGCAAAACTGTACGTGTGTAGGCGCTCTTCACCGCAATTGAGAAACAGTCCTAAATAGGGCTCCTGATCATACTGGTCGCTGTTCAGAAGGGGGGGGCACAGTGGGCCAAATGCTACTCTCCCCTCTGTGTATGTTCAGTAGCCTCGGCTGTAACATCCAAACAGTCCTGTGGTTTCCAAAGCCCCATTCTGAATAAGGCATTTTGCAAGAGAATTATTTCCACATCTAGCTCAATTTTTATTACAAAATTCAATAGCAAGTTTGTATTCCATACACACACAGTAAGGATGTCCAAGAAAAACAACTATTCTACTCACGGGGAAGGAGTTACAGAGCAGAACTGGTGTTCCCTCTAAAGCACAATTATACAAGGAATTCGCCACTGGATAACGGCAGAGAGTGAGGAAGGAACAGGGGGAAAAGATAGAAAAAAAGCATTGCAGAACGAAGGCACAACAGAACATTTAGCAATATCTGACAATCTAAATTGGACGTTATTATCCTGAACACTTATTACTAGAACCCAACACTTCAAACGAATACAACAGCAGAGTAAAAGTATAAGGATAATTTAATATGCACATGTGAGCAGATCATGCGATGATTCAGCACGACAGCTGAAACACACTGCACTGCAAAGAACTAGGGAAGGAAAACAGCAATTTGAGATAAAAGTCTCGTTCTGTGGGATCTCTTCCCCATCTTAGCCGATCAGGAGTGTGTGTCACCACTGAGCCATCAGTAAAACATTTACCGTGCTCCCCACTTAATATGCAGCCAACATGCCCTTCCAGATTGAGCATTGTGTTTCAGTCTTTGCTATTCCCCCATCACCATTGTGGCCTAAAGAGCGGTTTCCATGAGTACTCTTGGCGACGGTTACTCTGCACTACGCAGTGAATTCTCTGCATTTCAATACAACCAACACACATATTTGCTGGCTGCGGTTTGAAAGCATATCTGTTTCTATCTTGAGGAAAATGCATGCTTGCATAAGTCATTATGGGGTTTGTAGCAGATTAAAAGCTACTTTCTGGTACAGAAGTTCACAATTCCATATCACCAAGCCAGAGGAGAGTACTGAAAAGCAATTAGCTTGGGGTGGGGTGTTTCTATAGATACCTTTATCTTAAATGCAACTATATTTTTCATGCAAAATTCTACATGTGATAACAGCCAAAAGGCAGATGCAGTTGTCTGCCTATTTACAGCAGTTGTTTGAATGTTTAAAACATCTGAACAAAAGAATCAGGAATCTGCATTAAGACAGTCAACTTTTTCCCCTTCTTAGACATCTTCAAGAGGAAAAGCTTTAGTTTCAACTGTGCAGTATGCTACATTCAGCTCTATTAATTTGTAAGTCCACAATACACACACATACTTTTGACATGCAACAAAAGTGCAGTATGTCTGGCACCATACATTACTAGTTAACCAGATTCCCCAATGGGATGTCGACTCCGATTTCATTCTGCTTTTGGAACCATCTGTAACATTCACCTGACCAGCCTGAACAAATGCCTTTTATCAATTTAAAGAAAATATATACAGCATAAAACACAGCCATGCTGAAATTGGTTCTGACACACTTCCTCCTTCCCCAGATTG
This sequence comes from Gekko japonicus, assembly GCF_001447785.1. Taxonomy (NCBI): domain Eukaryota; kingdom Metazoa; phylum Chordata; class Lepidosauria; order Squamata; family Gekkonidae; genus Gekko; species Gekko japonicus. The sequence continues at coordinate 232,309 of NW_015163670.1, read as the reverse complement.
CGTGTGCTGGTTTCAGCTCACCCTTAACATTGTACATACAGTGAAGGATTGCACAAAACCCAAGATTCACTCTCCCCCATCAGATGGAGAGACTACACAACTGAGCCACATGTGAACTGATTCTGTAAGGCTAAAAAGGGACCAATGTTACTAATTCAGTGCTCGTACTCCAAGAGGCATCAAGTCTCGCAAGCCTGACCAAGGAGCCCCTTGGTCAGGTGCTAATTTTTTCAGTCTCTGTTATATTTCATGCATCCGGACAAACTCAATTCCAGGAGTCTCCATGAAGGAGAAATATAAAATAGTTAAGCTCAATTAAACCTACAGTATGTAATTCTTCCTTCAGATGTTTAAAATGGAATGGGGTAAGTTACAGAAAGCTAACAGAAGACCCAGCCAGAAATAGGCATGTCTCTAGATAGTCTGCTGCCCCAAAATGATCCTATGACAAGCAAACACATAATTCTAATAATGGGCACTGCAAGGAACAGTCAATCAGCAAGAAATACATTTCTTCACCAGCCTGAAGCAATCCGATACAGCTAGTTGGGCTTGCATCAGACAAAAGCTAGTTTACCCACACCAGAAATGTCTCCCATGTTACTTCAGTTTCTGCATAGCGTACTACTTACAACATTCCATTTTTGTATTGTGAGCAATATCTTGTACATAAATGTTACATTCCTAGCCCCAGGTCTAACAAGCCACATTTTGCCAAAGTATGCAGAGACTGAGAGCTTCTACGCTTCATATTCCTTTGCAGACGCTTGCCTGGGCAAAACGGTGTTTCCTATTCACCTAGGATCGTTGAGAATTGTTTCCATGTGACCAGGCAGAGAAGCTGTACAAAAGCTAGTTCTTTTAGGCTACGTCCACTAGTAAAAATGTATAAAGCATCACCATTTGTAGGCTTATTTGCAAAGCTATGCTTGCCTCTAAAACCCCAGAGCAGACAACCTGCTGCTATCCCTTGCATTTCAATATATGTTCTACTCTATTTACAATTTTTCTTCCTCTGTGTGTCAGCTGAGGATATGACTTCATGCCTCTGATGAAACTGACTCTAGCCCATTGAAAACCTGTGTCACGATGAGCCTGTTAAGCCTTTATGGGGCTAGAAACCTCTTTCATGTGTTTTTTTATTACACAAAAGTTATTTATACAATTGGAAGCCTCAGACTAATATTTAGACTCTTTCAAGACCCCTCATCATAATTTGCATCACAGGATATACTCACTGTAGATACGTTGTCAGATAGTGCTGCACAGCATATCACTTGAACCTGGCATCAAGCCAAAGCAATGATAGTGCACTCCACAACGAAAACAAGGGGTTGATTCGAAAGTGTATTTATGCTGACACTTCTCTTTTAAGAGACCCAAAAAAACGTGATCCATGTGTCAATGAAGCCATCAGCTCCGTGCTGCTGCTACTAGCTGCAAGCCCTACAGTTTCTTTCAAAGTGCAAACAACTCAGGGGCACTGTGAATCACTGAAGGCCACCTGTGTCAACGTGATTTAGATCTTACCCGCAAGAGCATAAATTTTACACAACTCATCACAGACCAAAGTGATTTCCCTAATTCTGTGGTCTGTACTGCCCCAGGCCATGGCACTCACTTCAAGGGGCAAAAGCAGCCATCCATGGGGCCTTCACACAAGTTTGCTTCCTTTCCTCTCCAAAAAGCACATCTACAATAGGTTTCCTCCCCTTCCCAAACAGCTGTAATGTCTCTTATTTCTTCCATTCTCAGAAATTATATTCCACTATTTACAGACAGACGAACGAAGCTATTATTTCTTCCATTCTCAGAAATTATATTCCACTATTTACAGACTGACAAACGAAGCTATTCTGCTCAAGGCCACCCAACAGACAAGCCATGTCTGATTTTTATTTGAAACAGAGCATGCTAAGTCAAGTATACCACTACCCAGTAGCTCCACTAGATGTCAGAGAGCATGCATATAAGCCTGAGCAGAGTAATGTGTGCACCACAAAACTGAAGCTTCTAGACTGCATGGTTCAGGGTGATGCATACAGAGATCTATGCATTTAGGTCCTAATCAAGTGTGACATCCAATGCACGGATGGGGGAGAGAGGTCAAACGCAATGCCAGTCTGCTAGCCACATGCAGCTCTTGAACTCATGTAGACAGCAATGGAAAATCAACCAGAAATCACTCAACCATGCCCTATTTTACAATTTCTTATAGGTGTATTACAAGCAAAAAAAGTCAGGACTGCCAAAAGTAATTATGGTTTAGAAGTGTAAACCTCACTGGTAAAAAAAATATTGGCACATACAACAAAACTTCAATCACGTCACTATATAATACCTTAAAAGAATTAATAATGGCTAACTTGACCAACTGCAGACTTATGGCAAAATGTATTTATAAAACTACATTGGGTGAGAAATAAGAGTATTATCTTGGCCACCTGAAAATGCAGACTTTAAATTTAGGCAAAATTTTATGTTGGTAATAAACAAGTACAGGTAAAAGAACAGCCGGCAAAAATTACACAGTATTCTATCTATAATTTTTCTGCTATTTATCTTTACAAGCACCACTAGTACTGAGTCATTTACGGAGATATACTGTTGACAACTGCAACATAAAGAGTATAAAGTTGTGCCATGAAGCTTCTAGTGTGTTCATCTAATACCTAAAAACTTGCAGGAACTGCAGGAACCATCTTTCATAGAAACAGCCAATGTTTATAATGCAGTACGGACCCTTTTGAGTTGGATGGAACTCTTCCTTAGGCCAAGCTTTCAAAATAACCTGCTTGTAGGAGAGAACTTTTTTTTTACATTTACAAAGGGAGTGCCTCCATATTACCTTTACAGAAGGCAAATTTCTAATCCAAGGGCTGGAGCCTATGCCTCCCTTCAACAAAGCCCTCCTCCAACAGGAAAAGAGTTTGTTCAACAAGCAGATTTTTCTCCATCAGAAAAGGCCATTCCTTATTGAGGAAAGAGAGTCACAGGATCCAGCGTAGCAGAAGGGAGTCATAGGACCCCACCCAATGTCCACAACAGCTTTCTTAATTATCTTGCCTAGAGGACTTAGTTTAATGGCTTCATTCAGAAACATCAGGAGGGGCCAAAGGTCTGTGTGAGAGCCATCAGCTTGGTTCCAGGTTCAGTCTGCAGCATTTCCAATTAAAAGGGTCAAGTCGTATGTGATGCGAAAGACCCTGAACTGAGGTCCTAGAGAGCTGCTGCCAGTCTGATTAGACACTATGGATTTTGACAGACCAATGATATGATTCGGCTTATGGCAACTTCATGTGTCCATCTAGTTACTCAGCCATTTTAAAAAAAAAAAAATTATGTACAGCTCAAAAAAGTGCTCCATGAGGCTAAAAATCTTGCACATAGCATTGTCAACTTCTGTTCACAGTGCTCTCTAAAAGCAACAACAACAGGAAAGCAGGTGATACTTAAAAGCTTTCTCTAGTTTCTGGAGCTGAATCCTTCCAACTCCTTGCAATGCGGAATACATTAAAAAATTAACTTGACAAGTTGCACCAAAACAGCAGGACACCTCATTGCATAAATACAGATACACAGATAATGAGCGGCCTTCCATGAGAAGTCTGACAGCTTAGCTTGATAACAAACAGGCTACACTATGTGCCAGGAGTCTGGACTCTGCTGAATTGGAGGGCATTCTGCTTCATTTAGTAGTACAGTACATTGGTTCATATCAGCACACACAACACAGAAAAGATGTTTCGCAAGGTGGACCGGAAGGGCCTTTTTACAAAGTGTATGAACCAAACCGGCTGCTGACTGGGGAAATGGTACTAGCCATGTAAACACAATAATACAAAATGGGAATAAGCTAAACAATTAAAAGGAGCAGTTGTTGCCAAAGTTAATAGAGATCGCTAATGAAATCTGTGGTGCCTACTAAGATTGCAAACCCTACAGGGTTGTACCTGGAAAGGGCTTAATCACCTGCAGCATTACTCACCTCACTCCTATAAGCAGGGCTATCAGCATTGAACAGACAGGGTCAGCTATCATGAGGCCATAGTTTTGCATCAGTAGTGCTGATATAATTACCCCAATGCTTCCAAGTGTGTCAGCAACAATGTGTAAAAATACACCTAAAAGAAAGCATATGCAAGATCAAAACAGGTGAGTAAAAAAAAAAAGCTGGCCTTTCAGTTAAGTAACAGTGACATTTAGAATGGCAAGAGATAGCCAGTTACTTGACAAATGTTTACCACTGTGTTTACATAACTATGTATAGTCTATGATCCCTTCTGATGTTCTGTTTACGGTGTAGGAGCTGCTACAACGTATTTCCTTCCCACACTCCAAAGGGGGCATCAGAAGCCCCAACCATGAGAACAATGTCTATCTGGCTACTTATCCCACAATAGCATTGCCAACATTTGATACTGGAAGCTGTGCAGATTAACCTGAATGGTGCACAGAAGAACCACAGTTCTCTTTCCAACCACATGAATAGAGACCGTATACAGCACCTTCCACACAATGAGAGATTCCTGCCCCCCCTATTTCTAATCAGTAGCAGGGGTGTGGTTAACATTTGTCTTGCCAAATTATTATATTAGAAACTGTAAGGTTTTTATGTGGTTACACATACACCATAGCAGGCAAGCCAAAAGATTTGACCTGCTGAATAGAAAGACATTTTATCAGAAGGAAGTTCTGGAAAATGCTGTAAGGTCTTGTGTTTTAAGTGCTGCCAATACTAGCTGTAAATGCCTTTGCCAAATGAACTACTCAAGTTCTTAAATGAATAAATTATACAAATCCGGCTGTTGCCACTAGAACTCCAGAGAACAGTTTGCAGCTATCAAAACTTTAAGCTTATGGAGCCCTCTGCTGGTAGTAGTGGGTATAAGCAACACGCAGAACTCAGGAATTCTTTTCCGGCAGGCTTGTAAACCACCCCCTTGATCCTGTTCCGCACATACCATGATATAGTGTGGACCCTATGAATCCATTCCACCAGAGTCTTCCTCCAGCACAAGGCTCCACCATAAGCAGAACAAATTCATAGGATCCAACCCACTGAGTCATGAAAGAAAAATATCTCTCTTATTTCTGAAGTGACTATGGAAAGGATGAAAACAGATATTGTAATACATAAGCGGAATAATACATTAACATGTTATATCATTAGAGAGAAGTTATAGAAATTTCAATAAAACTACTTTACTGTGGGACTTCCAGCGGGTGGATCGGCGATGGCAGTCGCTCTCCTCAATGTCTGAGGAGGCGACTAGCACACCCACGGTTTGGAGGGATGCCACCTCAAGTGGCACCCCCATGGAGCCCTTGTGAAGGGTTCCAGGCCAGGGGGGCTTTTGAGGGTTAGCCTCTTCGACGGCTGGATGCCGGAGAATAGAGGCTTCCCTCCGCCCTGATGGTCCAGCCGGCTGGGTGACCTTAGGGTACAAGCCAATCTAACCGGGACAAGCGCAGGAGATCGAGCGAAATAGCATATGAAGAGAGCAGGGTCAAGTTATGACCAACAATGAACGTGAGTTCGACATAAACAGATTATTTTACTAAAACGGAGTAACCCCCCGTGGGAAAAGCAGTGCGTAAGGAGGGATGCCTCCTAAGTGCGTGAATGGACTAACGTAGCGAAGGGGGAAGGGGGGAAGCAAACAGCGAATTCTTTTCTGAGAAACTTACTTGAGTACCTATAGTGGAACGACGAGTCTTTCGGGTCCTGGCATAGCGGTTTGGAAGTGTAAACAAAGCAAAATATGGCGGCTTCCCAAGGAAAGTTAAAACCGAAATCAGGCAGTCAGGGCCCAAGACCGGAAGAGGGAGCAGACGTAATGAAGTTGCTAGCGGATATGCTGAAGCCAGTAATCGAGCAACTCGGTGGTATTAACCAGCAATTGGCCACACTGAACCAACATTTCGCTCTGCAGCAGCGACAGCTGGCAGAAATGGAGGAGAAAGTGGAGCATGCAACTGTAAAAATTACAGAGATGGATATCGCAAATAGGAAGATGAAGAAAAGAGTGATGGATGTGGAAACAGTACAAAAACTACAGGAAACTTGTGAGTTACAGCTTCTAACGGAAAAAGCTAACATGACTCTCAGATTTCAGGGGGTGCCTGAAAAGGATCTAAAGAAGACTCTGGGAGAGATCATCGCTCCAGTAACAGGTATATCAGCGGATGAAATAGTAAAAGACATGGAGGCTGCCTATAGGGCATACTCCAATTATATTAGGAGAAATAACCTGCCTGGAGAGATTGTGGTGAGATTTGCAAGAAGACAGACCAGAGATGCGGTATTAAAGACAACTTCAGCAAATCCACTGAAAATTGGGAACACAATCATAAAGACTTTAAAGGATATCCCATTTGAAATCCGTCGAAAGAGGAAAGGTTACAAGGAACTGATCTCATTTCTTCAAACTAATGGAATTCAGTACAGGTAGGCGATTCCTGAAGGTGTAATTTTTAAAGTTAACGGCAAAAGAGAGAAGATTGACTCCATCTTTAAAGCTAAGGAATTTTTGAGATGTCAGCTCGGGCCGGAAGAAGAACTTAAAATCCAAGTCAAGTGACTCTGCTACTTCAGGAACGGACGAGGACTCTGTGGGGGAAGCGGGAGCGGGAGCAACGAAAACTGTATATGACTTTAGGGATAGAAAACCGAAGTAAGGGCAGAAGGACTCTGTAAATTGCTCTTTGAAGTAAAGAAGATCCTCAAGAAGTACTCTCACAAAGATTAACTTACTAATGTAGAAGATGTGTTAAACAAGAACGTCACAAGTATATTGTATCACTAACACTTGTCTTACTAACATTTATATTAACATGGAAAGGACCTCCTACTCTTGGGTTTTTAGTTAGTGTGGGTATCTTTCCTTTATCCTTAGATGTAGTCCCCCCTCCCTATATTTTTCGTTGTAGTTAACAGTCTATGAAAAATAATAAAAATACCCCTTTGGGGTTTTAAAAAAAAAACCTACTTTACTGTGCACCGACAGGTTAAAAAAAATCCATAAACTGAATGAGATAAAGTACAAAAAGAAATGTGGCACCCTCTTCAGGCATATGATAGAAAAGCAAATTAGAAAATTCTTATAAAGAAAATATCCAGTTATCATACAGAAACTCCAAACATTCACGCTGGTTTATATCACATTATTGTTGTCAAACCATGCATTATTGACAAGGAGCTCATGAAGCTGCAAGAAGAAAGAATCTATCAATTATTACAGATAAAGGACTAGATTATTATTAGGTAAAGGTTTCCCTTGCATGAAAGCTAGTCAAATCCGACTCCTCTCCATTTCCAAGCCAAAGAGCCAGCGCTGTCCAAAGACATTTCCGTGGTCATGTGGCTGGCATGACTAGACACAGAGGTGCATGGAACACTGTTACCTTTCCACTGAAGTGGTACCTATTTATCTACTTGCAATTTCTTTCTTTCTTTCGAACTGCTAGGTTGGCAGGAGCTGGGATCAGAGGCAGGAGCTCACTCCGTCATGCGGCACTCAGGTCCCAAACTGCCAAACTACCAACCTTCCGGTCTGCAGGTCAGAGTCTTAACCACTTGAGCCAATTACTGATCAATTAATTCAGAAATGCTGGAGTCGGTCTGCTGCATTAAGAAAGAGTCAGCTCTATAAAATAATGAAGCTCAATAACAACAGATTCTGTGTCAGGTCAATATATCCAGGCACAAAAGTCATAGCACTTTCCATTCCCTTTCATGAATTCAGCAACTTCTCAAATACACAGAGCCAACTTCACGCAATCCTTGTAAGAGCTCCATCCTGCAACTGCTTCATGTTCTTCATAGGTGTCTATGGAGAACTGGTCTTCAGGAGAAGGTATATTGCTGTAGTTCCTAACTATCCAACGCTAATTCATTACCCAATGGGGGGAGGCAGCATACAACCCAATTAAATAAATATATAAATATTTGCATAAAGTCTGAAAAGGTTACTGTGGCAGCTCTCATACTCTCCTGTAAGTTCTGCAAGTTCACTGTGTACTCATTCATATTCCTTTTGGAAATCTAACCACTGAATATTTCTTTTACTACTTTCACAAAAGAACAAAGCTTGAGTCCAATGGCACCCTTAAAACCACACTTCTTCAGACAAATATTTGTGCAGAATCAAACTTTGTTCTGCTGCTTCAGACCAACATGGCTACCCACCCGAATTTTGCTTTCACAAAAGAATATGCAAAAGGTAACAAATAAATTAGATCACTAACTTGTGTATGCATTAATTTTGATAAGGCAAGGCTGTCACTGGCAGAAAGTTACTCAGAATAAAAAGACTTCAAGTTAGATCAGCGAAATATAACTTACCAAAGCATCTGTTAATTCATTAACATTTAAAGTAAATATTGCTGAACAAAATGAGAAGCTTGTTTGACCCTGATTAAGTAATTTCAATATAAAATGTATTATTTTAGGTTCACACATCTATGGCTGTTAAACAACAAATGTACTGAAACCTGAAATATGACATGTGCAATCATCATGCCATACCTTCTAAAATCTGTTTGCTGGACCCCGTAGCCACTTCAACTGGGTGATCATCTGTAGAAACAACAAGAATGTTAAGTTTATTTAGCCTCTCAGTGTGGACGGACTTTAGTTCTGACACTTTCAGCAGCTGCTTATACAATGTATAGATTCCCTTCATGAAAAATACAACACCCCCACAAAATGATTATTTTTTTTTGTTAAAGATGGGAAAATATAGATGAAAAGACAAGAAGTTAAAAGGTGGAGAAGAACACAACAAGCCCCCCAAAACAGGTAACTTCCACGGCACCTTTTTTTTTTAAAGCAGGTAATGAGATTTGGACAAAGCTAATATTAAAGGTTCTGCCAAAGGTAAAGGGTTTTTTTTGTCTGCCAATCATGAACACAATATCAGGATTTCCAGATAATGGCTGGTATCTAAATACAGAATGCCTCTAGGCTGAAAGTCCAAGAGTTAAACAAAGCCAGAAATTGTGAAATTCAAGGCCCTGAAAACCAGCACTCAGAACTCCAAGGGAAAGTGTCCTGTAATATCACTGGAGCCCAAACCAGATTCCAATCAGACTACACCAGCATTTAAGTTCCCTAAAAACAAAGGCCCACAGTGAATAAGCAGCAGCAGCATGGTGAGTAACTGTCCTCCGGAAAAGAGAAGAACCCTTACATGTTTAAGGCTGGTCAACAGCCTTCCTTCCATGCCACAGGAAGGTCCAGCCTGTAGAGATTAAGAAATATAAAGCCCTATCAGAGTTTTGATCATTTTAGTGGGTTTTGCAGACACACTATATATAAAACTACAATTTGGTATTTCTTTTGTTTCCATTTCCCCTTGAACTTTCTTGAAAAGTAATCAATAAAGAATCTTATTACATAACACTTATTACATAACACTCGCAGGAAAACACATTTGGTAGCTAGAACACAAAATCCAAGTATTTTCATAGAGCTTTTTTAGACCTTGGCACACTGAACATTCTATGCTTTTGCAACAGATCCACACAGATGTTAATCAGTGCAAAGATGGTAGAACAAACCTGGGCCTTCTGTTTTACATGCTTACCGTGACAGTAGTCCTTACTCTGAGAGAATCCATGCCCGTGGTTGTGGTCATGGGAATGGCCGTGCCCATGCTTGGACTCATGACTGTGACCGTGTCCCCCATGGCTGTGTCCATGACTTAGAGTTCCATTAAACAGTGAATGGCTGTGCTCGTGTCCTGTAATTAGAGATTTACTACGTCAATTTATAGAATTCCCATTTCTCCACTGTGACTAATGTCAAATCCTTCAAGTTAATCTTACCATTTCATTTGCATAGTAAGAGAGGAGGAAGGGGGCAGAGACTGCTCAAGGTGTTTGGGTGACACAAAAATAAAATCTAAATGCAACTCTTCCCATGGTGATGAAAAACAATGTATAGCCAGTGCTGTCTGTTAATACCACCTCCAGATCTGCCACCAGAGCAGGTTGCTACACTCTGACAAACACAAATAGTGCACAGCCAACTCTGAAACACAAAACTATTCCATATTAGGCTGATACCAGATTTAAAAGTCTCAGTTGAATACAAGTTTTAATCAAATAACTGATTTATGGTGCAATCCTAAACAGCGTTTCACCCTTTTAAGTCCACTGGAGTCAATGGGCAAGGGGTGCCATTTTGCTTCGGACTGCTCTGCAAAAGTCTGCATCTGAGTAATGTAATTAATAAATAAAATGCTATTCTTAGATTATGCACATCACAAAAGAGGCTTTCCCCTGTTTCACACACAGGAAGGAATGCTTGCTGCCATCCAAATTAAAATAATATTTGTTTTAAGTATGTTTCAAGGTTAATGAGAAATTTTAGCCAAAAGACTTTTAACTAACTGATCTCACCACTTCAATTGACTAAAACATTGAAGCCCTACTCCAAAATAAATGTAGAGTGAAACACCTTAAAGTTTATACAGCAGAACTTTAGTCTTGTCCCTTATAGGCAGTGCACTTCCTACCATTCTCACTCCCAGAGTGTAGCTGAGGTGCTTGCTGCACAATTTTTAAAAGCCTAAACTGCTCACACGGTGGTTCTGTTTCTTTGTCAGATCTTACTTTCACATGCTGAATTTAGAAAAGCAGTTGAAAAATCTGTCTCAGCTGTAATTGTGTAGCTTACAGAAATAACTAGTGGACCAGTAAAAGCAGCAAAGCAAGCATCAGTTCTAAAGACGCAAGAGCAGAACTCCAACCTCATGCCGCTTCAGCAGCAGCAGAAGATGGCACAGCAAGAGCATCCTGTGCTCTGCCCCACCCGTCTTCTGTGGGTTAGGGTTCTGCCCAATGCTCTAGGGGGAGAGAGCCTGAGTGGCCCTTAAGGTGAGACTCGTTCCAAGGCTTTTATCAGGCTGCTCACAGAAGGACCAAACACACACACACACA
>NW_015163670.1:209992-221067 GCF_001447785.1 Gekko japonicus | reverse complement strand
ATATTGGTGCCGTATTTTGCACAGCATCATTTCGTTTAAATATAAACACTACAAACGGTGGTCTGCGGCTACCCTTCTGATGGCTCACAAGAGCACTGCAACTCCTAAATGTTAACCAATGAGAATGAACTGTTGCATATCAGAGCAGCCAAACCTGACCCACACCTTGAGTAATCACAGCCCCTTTGACCAGTGCAACCACACGAAGTAAACATCACAAACAGATAACCAAGAAATACATTCTGAGAGTTTCCCCAGGATCTGAGAAGGACCTTTTACATCACCATCAGGGAAGATTCTGCAGATTGTTTCCTGGAAAATTAGCTCTCAATCAGAAGCTTAGAAGCCAGAGTATTTCCAGTTTTCGTCCCATCACACAATGCTATTCGTATCTTTTTTAAAAGCCTGAGCTTTTTTCTCCTTCTGTATTTTTAACTGTCTTTAAAAGAAATATTGTGTTGTGCTCACAGCAGAATTGACAATGAATGTTTCTTTTCAGTGGATACAGGGTATCTTGGTGAAGGTTACTCCTCCCACACGCACCATTGACATGGCTATGTAAATCAGACACAGTTGTAATGCCATCCCTTCTGTGATGAGGGGCTCCTGCCCAGTTTGGGGATACAGTGCAGCAGAAACTATTCCAAATAAAACAGGATTACCAGATTGCAAAAAGAAATGCTTTCAGGGTCCCAAACTGATTCAACTAACAAATCAGCTGAGAAGGAAGGGTAGGACAGGAAAAATGGTCATCCTCAGGACTTTAGCTGGAACCCCTGGGCCCTGGAAGGCTAACCACCCAATCCTACCTCAGCAACAGTACAATCCAAGGGAGTCAGAATACCCTCTACCTGCCAATGAGAAGAAACATTCATGATGTCAGATGCTCCCCACCCCCAACAATGTAGAAAGGTATAATTGTGAGGGATGTTGAACAGCAGCCTCCACATCCTTGGCAGGGAATCTCACTGCTAGAAAATATGGAGGAAGAATTTGCTGAAGCCATCTGCCTCCCAAGAGCACCAGCAGAGATGATGGCAGCATCCCTTCTGGAATGGTACACAAAGGAAGAGATGGATAACCAAACAGCCACTCTGCGGATGTCTTCCGGAGGGAAATTGATATGAAAGCAATAGAAACTGCAGCTTCTCTAGTGGAATGGGCAGAAATCCTACCAGGTGTAGCGTACATTGGGCCGTGTATCTGAACATATATATGGCTTAAATCTATTTTCCTGTGGTAACTTTGGATCCCTTCCTTATATACATACTGGACAGTTGGAGAAGTAGAGTTCACTTCAGAAGGAAGTGAGGGTTCAGGTCTGAGTACCACCAGGTCTTTGTGGAATACATCTAGCTCATACCTGGTGGAATGAGTACTCCATTCTAAGGCGCTTTAGGCCACTTTCACGGCAATTAAGAAGGCAACCTTAAAGGAATGAATCCTGGGGGATGCACATTCACGAGTTCAAAGGGCTCCTACAACAGAACTACCAGGAGCATATGAAGGTCCCCGATAAGGAATCACTTGATGAGGAAGGGCCTCATCAAAAAGCGGATGGAGAACAGAGAGGTACCTTTCCTGCTCACCAAGATGGAAAGAGTTGCAGCTCTACTCATGCGTGCTTTGGGATGCAAATTCTAATTTACAACGGTGTGCGGGAAAATCAAGGAACTCTGCCACTCTTATTTAATTTATTTACTTCATTCATACCCCACCTTTCCCCCCAGTGGGGACCCTAACTGGCCCAAGGTCATCCAGCAGGCTGCCATGGCACAAATGGGGAATCAAATCTGGATCTTCAAGATACCAGTCCGACATTCTTAACCACTACACCGGCTCTCTACACCAGTGAAGTGCGGCTGGCCACATGGTCCTGTCGACTGTGGCAGGATGCAGTCACCTAGCTGTGACCGCTTTATTCCTCTGAACCCACATGCCTGGGAAGAGCTGAAAAGGACACAACTAAGCTTCTATGTCTATTCCAGCACCTTCTACAGCCTCTGAAATCTCTAGGCTTAAACTGCTGTTTAAAAGGAACAGGCTTTTCCTTTTTTTGCACAGAAAAGTGGAGAGGGGGTTCAAGGAACAATCTTCTTGCCCTCTGATTTGAGTCTACATCTTTTAAAGACTCTCCAAAGATGTGACCACCCACTTGAGAAAGTAATCACTAGTCTTAGCCTTAGAGACTTAGCAGCCACACTCCATTATTTCCACCACAGATTTAGTCTGATCACAATGTGAAAATAATACGTACTTTATAAAAACTTGTATTCATATAGTTAGCAAACAGCCTTGGATGCTTTATTTAAACTTTTGCACAGAACTAAAATTTCCCGTGATGTACGTTCTAGGGAGCACTTTCAACCAAATTATTGAAACCGTGGCAAAAGTAGAGGTGGGTGAGGCAGTCATCCCCAGGACTCAAACTCGGGGACCCATGGAAATTGAAGAAAAGAAGCTCACTGAAAGCTGGACCATGATGCCAGAAACCAATAGCTATGGAGGCCTTGATTGAAAGGACAGATAAGATGTGATGCTGTTGTTCGCAGAATAATCTCTTCACCCCTTGTGCTTGACTGGTATTCTAATGGCATTAAAAGGACAAGGTGAAAAACACTTCAGCTGAAGTGTACCAGAGGAAGGTTCCAGAAGTTTCTGGAGATGGATCCAGAGATTCACTTCAGCAAGGATCCTAAATCTTCCCTGCTTTCCACTCCTCTCAACATTCTCTTCCAACACTAAGGAAGTTGATTCCCAGAGTCACAGAATCTGCATGAAGGAGCAGCCACAAGGGCTAGCATACTGCAGAGAGGAGGGGGAGAAAGCACTCCCCCTTCTGACGGAGCAGCACCTTTCACTAACCGATTGCTGTATCCAAACACTTGTCTCTTCACCAAACTACTCACCCTCTTCTACATCAGGTGAGATAAGGGACTGAACCTCTTGTGGTAGTGAAGTACAACACAAAGAGTAGTTAATCCATAGCTTCAGTCCACCTAATAGTCTGAATGCACTGCTCTATGCAAAATTGAGCAGCTCTGTCCCTTACACCCAACCTTTGAAGCCTCAAGACTGGATACCAAGGCAGGAAGATCATTATTCTTTTCTTCCTTGAATAGGATTATTATGATGATGATGATTCCTGTGGCATAAGAAAGGATTCTAGCTTTTTCCACCTTTTTCTAACATAAAAACAGAGATGCTGAAATCTCCCTGCTATTACGGAGCAAATAGGACTGGACTTGGGAGGGGGTTTCCTCCCGCCAGAAAACATGACAATCGTAATTAATACAGCCTACCTGTGGGGCAACTGGGAGTAGTAGCACTTACCAGAACAACCTTCTCCACTGACCACTATCACACTGGTTTCAAGACAGCAGAGATAAAGTGCAATTTATACCTTATAATATAGTACTGAAGTAACTAGTACGCACAACACCAACACAAAATGGTTCATTCTCTCCCTCAGTTATACTAATTTTGAATGAGAGTCACCTATTTTTTTGGTTAAAGATAAGCATATCACATAACATGCATCAGAGGAGCTGGATAAATTCATTAAATCAAGAAAAGGTTATCACTGGCTTTGTAACATACCTCAACACCTTCAGAGAAAATGAAGAATGCTGTGAAGATCAGAAACAGACCATTTACAAAACCAGCTAGAACTTCTGCTCGAACATACCTAGGAAAATAAAGAAAAGCAGGTATTAACTGGCATTGTGCATTACTTACAAATTGTATACTATTGTATGTAAGCCATCCCGTGTTTTCTTTCAAAAGCTCGACAGCAACAGGAACCTCGATGTTTGCTGTTTTAAGATTTTTAAAATAAAAAACTGAAGCTTCAACCAAAGGTTATCCTATGCATTGACCTCTCATAAAGAGCCAACTCAAATACAGTATACTTCCTCCACACAAGGACTGTACCCTATGTCTAATTCTGAACTGGGACCTCAGCGTTTGGATCATTAAACATGCATATTGGGGTCAAGTACAGAGATGTCTGAAAAAACCTGAGTCAGCACCCAGGCTTGCACAAAAATACAAACGAACAAAAAATGAACGTATAAGGTAAAAAAGATTTTGTGAAACTATGTCACGATTATCTTGGATGTCAAACAGCTCAAAACAGCCAAAGCAGGTGGAAAACATTGCTGTTAACTAGTATGAGGTAAAGGAAGGAGCAGCTGCCTGCTGCCATGTGATCCTGGCAGGTGGGGTAGGAGGAAAAATGGAAGCCATCAGGTGAGCCAGGCAGGTGGCCTGGACAGTGAGTGGGTAGCCCAAAGTGTGGACAAGTAGGATGGGATTTTCCAGTATCTCCACTTGTGATTTCAAATTTCTCACTGGAGACCCTTATTTTTTATTTATTTATTTATTTATATCTTCGATTTGTATACCGCCCTTTACCCGAGGGTCTCTGGGCGGTTTACAGGTATATGGCCTAAGTGCCTAATTAGTTCCTATCCTAGGGCCACAATTCGACTGGGGAAGGGGCTACCTATCAACACCCGAGCGGCGCGGTCCTGTTGTATTCCACAGGCGGGAATTGTATCTTCCTGGCGCCTTAGGATGGGTCAACGACATCTCCCGGGAGGCTCCTGATGGACTCCTCTGGCACGCAGCAGCTCCCGATTGCAGTTCCAGCCTTTGTCCCTTAGGCTCCGCCGCACTGCATCATCACGCCGTCGCGCCACTGTAGCTCCGCCTCCATCCAGTCTCCGTCGCCGCCACATCCACGGGTCGCCTCTCCTCCACCGTCGTATCGCTGCCGCTGCCGCCGCCAACACTCCTGGCACACACCATCAGGAGGGAGGGTGCCCCCTGCCAACCTAGGGCAGGTACCCATTTGTCTACTTGTGGTTACGCTTTCGAGCCGCTGGGTGGGCGGGAGCTGGGACTTGGGCCGGGAGCTCACCCCGGCCGCAGTGGGTCTCGAACAGCCATAGTGGCTGTTCACTAGTGTTATTAATGCAGGTGTTGAACTGCCTGCGCCACCGCTCCCCTTGGCTACATATTAGTCTTCTGCTGGGTGACCAGCTTGTTAAGCCTATGTAGCCAGGGCCTGTCCAATCAATGCGCTTGGGGGCCAGAACCTCAGATATAACATTACCCAAAGTATAACATGGCCAGAGAAGCCAGCTTCCCAAAACGAGCAACTCATTCTCACCCACTCCAGCTGGAAAACTGGCAATCTCCCCAAAGGCTTCTGCCATAAGCCTCTCAGGCAAGCTTTCATTTTCCAGTATTTCCATTTAAAATACTTATATTTCAGCTCTCTCCCACTCCTGGCCTCCAAGGTGGCTTACAACAAAAGTTTAACACGGTACGCTACAGAGATGTTCTGTTAAAAGTTTTAGCTGATGCCCAAATTATAGGATTGTGGGGTGCTTAAAAAATACACTTCTGAGGGTTTTCATTAGCATGGATACAACGAATCACAAGGAAGGTAACCTGGCAACCTCAAGTGGAGGCACTCAGAGCAGGGCCTTGACATACAGTACGTGCGGGGCTGGCTGTCCTTCAACGCTAGCAACACAGCATCTATGGTATTAAGATCTGAAGCAGCATTTTGAAGTGTGCCCAGAAAAAAAATTGCCAGTTGGTGCAGATCTTTAAACACTGACAATGTTTCAGAACAGGTCCCAGTGAATATTTTCACTATTTCAAACCAACTGAGGATTCTGAACATTTTTCATAGGCATACATAAAATAACACATTGTGGTCATTCGACGTTACCAAGGCACGCATGAATGTGGCAAGGTCACACTCTCTCAGGAAGGACTGCAGTCAATTCACCATCCAAAACTAATAAAGGACATTCTGGGCTATCTTTACCGCTATTTGCACTGGTGGAGCTAACAACACCCCTGGACACAAAACTGATCTTCTACAGGGAGTGCAGCTTCATATGGAATAGGCTAAATACCAACACTTTGATTAATCATGCTAAGAGAACCTCAGTCCTGTGTGGATTAAACTTCAGTTTATTAGTCTCCATCCTGTCAATTACCGAGCACCCACAGCCTCACCTTATTTAGACAAAATGGAGAAATGCAGCTGGGTGTCACCAGCTTGTTTAAGGCGATCCCCTCAAATCCCCAAATGTCCTCCCCCGGCAGACCTTATGCAAGTGTTAAATAACAAGATGGGGTCTTGCGGCACAAATGCCATGGACAAACTAACAAACCAGAGCAAATGGAACCAGAATGTCATACCTCCAATTTACATTCTACACCGGCACTCCAGAAAGATACTCAGTTTAGTGCCACCAGTATGATTACTGCAGTCCAGAATCCAGACTGATTATCTACAGGGAGAATGCCTAGAATTTAGTAGAAGCAGAGGCTTTGAACATCGCTTTTACTCTAAGCAAGGTAGTTTGGAAGCAGGCAGAAAAGATCAGAGCTTGCCTGTTACTTCTCACCATGTCCTGCACGGAGCCCTCCCAAGGAAGGAGGTAGTACCGGAGACCTCCAGGCCAAGCCTCCTGCCTCCTGATGGTAGGGCTCTAGTCAGTCAAGTCAGAAACAACACACAATTTGAGTACTTCTTCTCAAGTGACCCTGCCAATGGCCCAGCTTACACGATATGGATTCTCACTAGGCATACCTTTCTCCAAGCGAGTTCTTGGTGAGAGGACTGCCTGCCAGACTGAGAAAACTGAGAAACTGCTGAAGGTGTGAGATGCTGCCTGCCCAGTGACAATTTTTAGAATTATCCAGTCACAGAGCTGAAGTCAGTCATCTAGTCCAGGCCCTCTGGCAAAAGACTGGTAGTATTGTCTACCTATGAGCCACTGCACGGGCAAACTGAACACACCATCATCTAAAGCTATTCCTCTCACCAAAGCCTACTCTGATATTTCTTTACACCCACCTTTTTCCAGCACAGAACGCTACTAGCAGACTAAGAAAATGACGCCTCTGTCTGAAACCACGCATGCCAGTTAATATGCCAATAAAACAGAAGAGGTTATTTGATCTACGCACATCATTCTCATACCCTGCCACAAAGGGAACTGAGGCATACAGAATCAAAATTTAAAAAATATGCTCACAAGCATATAAATGCAGTCTCTATAGAGAATGAACATTAACATCCATGTATACTTTACGCCTGTTCCTACAATACAGAACTGTATTTTTGCTACTGATACATACAAGCAGAATACCAAGATTAACATACCAAAGTATATAAGCCACAAAGTATGCCAGCCTAAGAATATTAAGAAGCTTAGCAAGAAAATCAAACACAACTTGAAAACCACTAGCATGCGAAGGAAACATGAGCCCCATTACCAGCCACAAAAGCATAGCATGCATCTTCTCCTTAAGCTAGTTTATAAGAAAGACCAAATAATAATGCAACTCTTATTTTATAAAAATCAGGAACTCCACAATCCCACTGGCAGACCTTTCAAGCAGGTTACATGCATACTAAATATGTACCCCACACACAGCAGCCTTAGCTTCTTGAATGGCACTGTTCAAAATCACAAAAGCCAAAGGGTGGTCATTGGGGAACAGCTGTCCCGAAGGCACCCACTAGTTTGCGGAGTGCCCCAAGGAACGGTGCTTTCCCCAGTGTTATTTAACATCTATATGTGCCCCCTTTCCCAGATTGCCCGGAGCCATGGGCTGGGGTGTCACCAATATGCAGACAACACCCAGCTCTATCTGTTGTTGGGCGGCCAGTCTGACTCTAGTCCAGAAGATCTGGACCAGGCATTGAAAGCTGTGGCTGGCTGGCTTAGACTGAGTCAACTGAAATTGAATCTGATGAAGACAGAGGTTCTGTGCCTGAGTCAGAGCAGTCCAAGGGTAGGGATCCCACTCCTGACATTCGATGGGGCGCCGTTAGCACCAGTGCCGGAGGTTAGGAATTTGAGAGTGCTCCTGGATGCCTCCTTAACGATGGAGGCCCAGGTAGCAGCCACTGCAAAGTCAGCCTTTTATCATCTTCGGCTTATTAGGCAGCTGGTTCCTTTCCTCAAACGCAATGACCTGGCAACAGTGATCCATGCAACGGTCACCTCGAGACTGGATTACTTTAATGCTCTCTACATGGGGCTGCCCTTGTCCCAAATCGGGAAGTTGCAGCTGGTGCAGAATGCAGCAGCCAGGCTGCTGTTGGGCCTCCCTATGCGGGAGCACATCCAGCCTACACTAAAAGCACTGCACTGGCTACCTAAAGGTAAAGGTTCCCTTGCTCGAAAGCCAGTCGAGTCCGACTCTAGGGTTGCGGTGCTCATCTCCGTTTCAAAGCCGAAGAGCCAGCGCTGTCCGAAGACGTTTCCGTGGTCATGTGGCCAGCATGACTAAACACCAAGGCGCACAGAACGCTGTTACCTTCCCACTGAAGTGGTCCCTATTTATCTACTTGCAATTTCTTGCTTTCGAACTGCTAGGTTGGCAGGAGCTGGAACTAGAGACAGGAGCTCACTCTGTCATGCGGCAACGTGGGTCTCAAACTGCTGAACTACTGACCTTCCACAGCCTGCAGTTCAGTGTCTTGACCACTGGCTACCTACAGCATACCAAATTCAGTTTAAGGTGCTGGTTCATACCTTGAAAACCCTATATGGTCAGGGGCCTAAATACCTAAGGGACCGCCTTTCTCCACATGTTCCCCAGAGAGCACTACGATCGAGGTCCCTAAACCGTCTGGCCTTTCCAGGCCCCTGGGAAGCCAGGCTGGCTGTGATGAGGGCCAGGGCCCTCCCGCACAACATCAGGCTATTCCACCAGGCCTTTGATTAGGGAGCCGTACCCAATAAACTGAGGCCCTAGCCCCAATATTAATATTAACATCATTATTAACAGCCTGATATAACTCCAGTCTATGATGTTAGCTGACTGCATGCCTATGTTAGATGCTGTTAATGCCCGCCATCATTTATGAATTACACTAGCACTTATGCTATGTTTCATAACTATATTGTTGTGATTTTATTCAATTTTTTTCTTTTAGTTGTTCAATACATTTTATGTAAGCTGCCCTGAGCCTGCCCTAGCAGGGAGGGCGGGATATAAATTAAATAAATAAATACTAAACATACCCATGTCATCAACCATCAACAAAACAGCATGACACAATTCATCTAGCAATATTTCATTAGTATCAAGAAAGAAAAGTTTCTCAAGTATACAAGATTTTGCCTTCTTTACAAGAAGGATCTCTTAAATTTACCTTAGTTCAAATTAAAGTATTTGTCGCCTAACCAGCTTTAATGGAACTACTAGCTGCAATACTGCTTTGCCAATGTACTGTAACAAAACTGTACAAGATATAACATATTGGTTTCTTGGAACATCTATATTCCACCAGCTGAAATTTCTTACCCATAGGAGAAAGCATCGTTTGATCTCCACTTTGAAATAACTGAAGCTGCCAGTCCAGCTAACAGAGCAGTACAGTCAAAAAACATGTGAAACGAATCTGATATTAAACCTAAACTGGAAAAACAAAGGGGAAAAAATTGTTAGGTGCAGAAACGACAGCAAATTCATTGGAAATCAAAGAAATGTAATTATATTTGCAATACCAGTGTATGATGGCCTGACCAAATGACAGCATCCTCCAGAGCTGTAAACAACCCCTTTAGAAATTCAAATAATGTATGCTGCATTACTGATACGGCTGCACTCACAGCATTTTCCTGGCTTATCCTCATAAATGAATCAGAGTTTGTCTGTGACTCCTGAATATACCTTCTGCTATCATATTTCTCTGGCCTCACCATATCAATCTCTATTCTTTCTGCCTACTTTAAAAGTGTGCCTTATGCTCTTGCAGGCTATTTGCTATTTATAGCTGCTCTAAGTGTTACTCTGAAGATACTTCTGCTGCTAATAATTTTATGAGCCACCCCAAAGTGAAGTGAAGCAATGCCAGGTGAGCCTGCCGATGACCTGTTTGTGCAGGCAATAGACAGGCAAGCAAATAAATATATGGACCAGGCAGCAATAACACTTCATCCTCATCTTAATAGTCAGATACTGGGTTTTGTTTCAAAGGTTGAGTGTATGTGTATTATACATACAAAAATATTATTAATTTCATAAGGTTTCTACATAATAATAATCTCTATGCCAGAGAGACGGAGTATACAAGTCTAGGGGCTTGCAAGGCTTAGTGCTGTCACAATTAAAAATGTCTTATATATGAATTCAGCCACTGAGCATTCTTTTTGCAACATAAGCAGAGAACCAAATGTGGCCTCAAGCCCTTTCTATGATGTTTCATACACAGAGATCATCAAAGAGTTCAAGAAGTCACATGAGATGCAGCCCTTAATGGACACTAAAAGCAGTATGTCAAGATTTTAACTTTAGAAACTAAAGCTATTATTAGAGTCAGCTATGACTCTAAGAATAGATAACAATATGAATGAAAGACCTTGCTGGCATAAGTATTTTGCTTTGAGTTTCTGCTAGGATACAAGGACACAACTTCACAAGAAACAAGGCATCAGAATTTAACAGCTGCTATCAACAAATAACATTTTACATAAGAACGCAAATCTGCAAGGAAGATTTCCAGTGACCATGGAAATCCATTTCAGTAAACTTATGACTGTATAAGAGGTTAAGCCTTTATGAAATGTCTCAGGAAATAACAATACATTTATATCTTTCTACATTTTGCCTGCAGCAACCTTTAATATATTAAAGTTTCCTTATCCCTCCTGCCCTATTTCTGCATAAAATCCAACACAGCAGGCCTTGCCACTATTTACAGTTTCATAGATATCAAGCCAAAAGTCCACCCCAGAAACACTGAATCTGCCAAATCCTATACTCAGAAGTCATGACGCAAACAGCACCTTGGCCAACACCAGTTAAGGTAAAGGACCACATTAGCTTCTGCAAAACCTACATCAGCTTTCTTCTATTAGCCAAAGACTTTCCTTCTTGAAGAAGAAAATCTGCACTTACCTCACTTCTCTTATCCTAAAAACAAAACTATTCTCACCGAAAAGATTGCCTTCAGAAAAAGTACACAAACAGTTAATCCCCTAAAACAACCTGTCCCAGGGAGAGCATCAGCCAAACCGATCCAATCC
>NW_015163670.1:205855-209946 GCF_001447785.1 Gekko japonicus | reverse complement strand
CACAGCATTGTTGCACGGAGCTCCGGAGCTTCCTTCTCAGCACAGGCCAGAGGGAGACGTGGCAGCAGTAGCCGGAGCCTTGGCGCGAGAGAAGCGCCGCCTCCTTCCCCTCTCCCTTCCCCAGTACCTGTTGCTCCAGATGCCATACAGCAGCTCCACGAAGGCAAAGGAGAGGTTGAGGCAAAGGAAGAAAAAGAGGTTTCGCGATGTCTTATCGGAGAGGATGGACCTAGAGGGAAGGAGGAGGCGGAAGGGTCGTTGATTGTTTTTCTTTTCCAGGCCAGAGGCCCTCAGGAGAGAAGAGCCGTCTCGCTCGTCTCGCCTTGTCCCTACATGCAAGGGTGTCCGGTTCACAAGACCACATCTCAAACAGACCACCCACCCCTGTCAAAAAATCGCGACCCTGCTTACACCCACACACCCTTTCTGCTAGGCTCTGAGCAGCCACATCCTCAACTGCAAGGCCAAGACTCTGCCACAACCACCGACAGCCTCCCCCTTCAAGCCAACGTCCCTTCCTGAGCTGTTCAAATCTCTCCCCCTCCCCAACACACACACACACACCCCTTCCCGCCTCTCCTCACAACCCCACAGTCTGGTCTGTTGTTATCTCATTTCAAGGTTCCCCTTTACCCGCTCTGGCAGGGACTTGACATAAAGAATCCCCCCTTCCCACATTACACGAGACTTCCTCTCCCATCCCCAAATCAATCAGCTGCGGTCTCCATCACTACTTGGCTATAAACCTCCCAGGCTGGACCCTACCCCCCCCCCAACACACACACACACACCCGGCATCCCAAGCTATGAGAAACCAGACGTGCGCTGGGAGCCCCCACTCCTGAAATCGCCGGGAGCATCAAACGCGCTCTCTCCCAGCACATGCCTGGTTTGCTCTCAAAAGGATTCACCCACACGCCCCACTCCGGCTGAAGCCCAAACCAACCCCGAGACCCTGCCCTCGGACTCCAGCTACTGCTGCCGCCGCCGCCTCTTCCTCCACAGTCACCCCCTCTTTACCCACCATCCCAGCACACACACACACCCCGGACCACCCCAACTTCCTACTCCGGCCCCCTTTCCCCCTCTTCCCCGGAAGACTCCGCTCACCTGAACCACCCCGAGATCTTGCGGCAAAGGTTGAATTTGGGCGGCTTGTACTCATCGTCCTTGATGGACAAAGGGAGCATCTTCCCCGGCGGAGGAGACGAGGGGCCCAAGGCCTAGCCGGGCTCGAGGGCTGCCCACTACCGCAGCGCCCCCCCGCTCTCAATCTCGGCCAGGCAGCTGCTCGCAAGTCGACAAACCGGCCCGCTCGGCCAGCAGCCACTTCCGGCCCCGCCGAACCAATGAACCTCTCGTGAGCGTGCGCAGTAGGGGAGCGGGCCTGCTGACGTCATGAAGTCTGAGGGTTCCCTTCAAGAGCAGGGTTGGGAGGACCTGTCTCAAAAGTTGGAGGTCGGCATGTCAGCTGTAAAACGCGCACCCACGCCAAGTTTGTGTGAATCTGCTCGGTTGCTCTCTTGGCTCTGTCGCAAGCCATTGCTCCGTCAAGGAAGAAAGCTTCTTTCTGCACTCTACTAAGCATGTGCGTCGATCCCAAGTAAGTATTCTGCTGCTCAATCTAGTATATTTGTGTATCCCTCCTTTCTTCCAACGAGCTCAGAGGCGTACATCGATTTCTTTTCCTCGTTTTATGCTCACAATGACCCTGTGAGGTAGGTAAGCTGAGAGAGTGTCATTATCCCAGGATCACTCAGAGTCAATTAGCTTCACAGCAACGTGTGAATTTGAACCTGGGTCTCCCAGATCCTGTTCCAATACTCTAACCACTACACCATGACCCTGAGCACAATTCCTTGGAAGTACGTCCCAATAAGTTAAATGGGATTTCCTCCCAAGTAAATGTGCCTCGGATTGTAGCTTTAGAATTCAGCTTCGGCTAGGCTGGTGAAAGAGGGATAAACATGCTCCAGAGAGCACCTGTTCATACGCACTCTGATCCTCAGTGCTCCCCATAGGGGGATAAACATGCTCCAGAGAGCACCTGTCCATTCCTACTGAACGCACTCTGATCCTCAGTGCTCCCCATATTGACACAGGCAATATGCTTGTGGTGAATGAGGGGTGGGGGTGGGAGGGAATGCCTCGACAGGGGTGGTGATGGAATGCAGTCCAGGCATCTTCACAGCTAGGAAGACACAGGAAAGATGCTCTTTGACAGATACAAAGCATCCGTTCCAGCTGGGCAGAATAATACACCAGCCCTTTGACATGTTGACACCTCTTGACTGGAGGGTGCAGGTTTGTCAGGCTGGAGGATTGGCTGAAGACCCCTGAACACATGTGGGGTGGGGTCTAGAAAAGGGGGCTGTTCCTTTGTTTTGGGGTCTTCTTGACTCAAGCTCTTCGGAGGACTCCTTGTTGGGAACTCCTGGAAGCGAATGTTTTGCCATGAAGGATGACAGAGGAGAATGATGCTAAAGCGAGTTAAGAACATAAGAGACGCCAATGTTGGATCAGGCCAAAGGCCCATCCAGTCCAACACTCTGTCACACAGTGGCCAAAAATACCAGGTGCCATCAGGAGGTCCACCAGTGGGGCCAGGACATTAGAAGCCCTCCCACTGTTGACCCCCCCCAAGCACCAAGAAGACAGAGCATCACTTGCCCCAGAGTCCCTATCTATACCTTGTGGCTAATAGCCACTGATGGACCTCTGCTCCATATGCTTATCTAATTCCCTTTTGCAGATGCACCACATCAGGGACGTCCTGCAACTACCCAAATCAGATACAACCTGGATTGTAAGTACTTTAGTTAATATCTGTATACACCAGTTTGGTGTAGTGGTTAAGTGCGCAGACTCTAATCTGGGAGAACCGGGTTTGATTCCCCACTCCTCCACTTGCACCTGGCTGGATGGCCTTGGGCAAGCCATAGCTCTGATAAGAGCTGTTCTTAAAAAAGAGCAGTTTCTCTCAGAGCTCTCTCAGCCCCCCCTCCCTCACAGGGTGTCGTCGTCGTCGTCGTCGTCGTCTCCTCCTCCTCCTCCTCCTCCTTTCTTCCTCCTTTCTTCCTCCTTCCTCCTCTCTTCTCTTTCTTCTTCTTCTCCTTTTCCTCAGTGTGCATAGATCCTGTCCTTTGCAATACCCTGAGTCTGTGCCTTGTAGAAATAAAGCTTTGCTTAACTAGAGAGAGTCTGCACAAGTCCTTACTCACCTGCCTGGCTCCTTGGCATACTACTGAATGATACCCTTTGTTACCATGTGGGCTTGTATTTGCATTTTATATGTGTTGTGCTTATGAAGTATTGCTCAAATGTCTATGTATCTGTGCTTTTGGGACTCAGAGCCCTTTTGTTGTGTGTGTTTGCTGCCATGCGCTTGAATAGCTGGCCTTACACCTCACCCTGTCCCTGATGGGCACGGCTGAGATGCCAGCTACAGCGCACATGCTTTCACTGGAATTTTCCACTGTGCCCCTGGCCCAAAGAGGTCATCACCGGTATGCATCAGGAGACATTTGGAGATGCACCAGGCGTGACCACCCTTGATGGATTATGGGAAACTACCAACTCCCTTCCTGCTATCTGGTTTGGGCATCGAAAGACAATACTGTTTTATTGCCCTGAGGACCAGGCTCATCTCTACTCCAAAGGTCGCCAAGGAAACGGAGGTTTCACACATCACCACATGGCTCCGCTTTGATGTAGGGACAGAATATTCTCATATTGCCCATTGCCCTCTTTAGGACGTCATCCCTTAGTGGACCTATAGCTTTAGAACAGAGGACGGATATTAAGATTTATGACAGGTAAAGCCATGCCCAGAACAGAGCTGGTAAAAGGGGAAACGCGGCTTTGTTCGCTCTCTTCTCTTCTCTCCAGCTTCTGCTCTCCCCCTTAAAGCACTAAGGTGCTTCAGGTGACTCTCTAAGTTCCCCGGAGTCGCGACCAGGGAACGCACACGTGGCGTGGCAGGACCAGCCTCTGTGTGTTCAGAGTTCACCAGTTGATACGTTAGTTGCCCCCTTTTTCCTAGGAGGAGATTTCTTCTCAGCGGACCTCAGATAAGTATAGCCGCCTATTTG
>NW_015163670.1:205563-205756 GCF_001447785.1 Gekko japonicus | reverse complement strand
TTTTGTATGTCTGAAGAAACTGCTTTAGTAAAAGACAACATTTATTCATAAAACCAGTGTGTTGTCTGACTTCCTTGGGAAATAGCGAGCGTTTCATTTGCCAATCCGACCTCTGGATACACGGGTTAGAACTCACGCACCACCCATCCTCTATAAGCAGAGTTGACTTGGGCTCCCAGAACCAAATTGGACC
>NW_015163670.1:205259-205397 GCF_001447785.1 Gekko japonicus | reverse complement strand
CGAAGGAGGGGGCAAAACGGTGGCTAGTCTTGCCCCACAATGTGACAGAGGCCTTGACAATGCTCTACAGCCACCAGGACAACAACCTGAAGAAACTGGAAGATGAATGTTATCATCCTAGCCCTATGAATTCCTAGG
>NW_015163670.1:181326-204033 GCF_001447785.1 Gekko japonicus | reverse complement strand
CAACTAGTTCCTCTGGACAGCTAACAACAGGGCATAGAGGCTGAGGCCTTCCCCTTATGTTGCCTCCTGGCTCTGGGATTCAGAGGTTTAAGTGCCTCTAAATGTGGAGGTTCTCCTCAGTCACCATGCCCAGTAGCCACTGATAGACTTCACAGTGGCCAACTAGTTCCTCTGGACAGCTAACAACAGGGCATAGAGGCTGAGGCCTTCCCCTTATGTTGCCTCCTGGCTCTGGGATTCAGAGGTTTAAGTGCCTCTAAATGTGGAGGTTCTCCTCAGTCACCATGCCCAGTAGCCACTGATAGACTTATCCTCCATGAATCTATCTAATCCCCTTTTCAAGCTGTTTATTTCTGTGGTCATCACATTCTCTGGCAGCAAATTCCACATTTTAATCACTCTATGTGTAAAGTAGTATTTCCTTTTGTCTGTCCTGAACCTACTGCCCATCAGCTTCAGTTCTAGTATTTTGGGAGAGGAAGAAAAGGTTCTCTTTATCAACTCCCTCTGCCTCATGCATAATTTTATAAACCTCTATCATATCCTCCCTTAGTTGTCTCTTTTCCAAACTGAAAAGTCCCAAACTCTTCAACCTTTCCTCACAAGGAAGGTGCTCCAACCCCCTAATCATTTTGGTTGCCCACCTCTGTACTTTTTCCCAGTTCTGCAATGTCCTTTTTGAGATACAGTGACCAGAACTGTACACAGTATTCCAAATGAGGCCCCACATACAGGGGCACTAAAATATTGGCCGTTTTATTCTCAGTCCCTTTCCTAATAATCCCTAGCACAGCTGCAGCACACTGGGGTGACACTTCCATTGAGTTATCTACGATGACCCCAAGATCTTTTCCTCTCTCAGTCTTAGCAAGTTCAGAACCCATTAGCCTGTACTTGAAGTTGGGATTTTTTTGTCCCAGTATGCATCACCTTAGGAGCTACGGTGGCTCAAGTGGTTAAGACGCTGAACTGCAGGCTGTGGAAGGTCAGTAGTTCAGCAGTTCAAGACCCGAGTTGCCGCATGACGGAGTGAGCTCCCATCTCTAGTTCCAGCTCCTGCCAACCTAGCAGTTCGAAAGCAAGAAATTGCAAGTAGATAAATAGGTACCACTGCAGTGGGAAGGTAACAGCGTTCCGTGTGCCTTGGTGTTTAGTCATGCCGGCCACATGACCATGGAAACGTCTTCGGACAGTACTGGCTCTTCGGCTTTGAAACGGAGATGAGCACCGCAACCCTAGAGTCGGACTCGACTGGCTTTCAAGCAAGGGAACCTTTACCTTTTTATGCATCACCTTACATGTGCCAACACTGAACTTCATTTGCCAGATTGTTACCCATTCACCCAGTTTGTGAAGGTCCTCTTGGAGTTTTTAGAAAGTGGGCATAGCCAGAAAGTGGGCATGGTGAACAGTACCTGCCACCATAGTGTTGGTTTTATTCTCTCTCTCATTCCTCTTACTCAGTGTATTTCTTTAAGTTACCTGTCCTCTCCCTTGCATTGTGACTTCCTCTGTACATGTGTGTATGCGTGTATGGGGGGGGGGGTTGAAGAGCTACTGTCAGAGTTTATGCACAGCCCACTCCCTGACATTTCATGGTTGGCTCCCCCGCCTGTGGCGGCCATTTTTTCATTGCACCCACCACCCTGTGTCAGAATGTGCATCCAGGCCATACCCATTGTTCAGTATGTCAACGTGATAGTTATAATAATAGTAATTATTACTGTGATGGGTGATTTACTAATTAGAAAGATAAAGAGATAGCTTTGTGGTGGTGGGGGGGGTTTATTGCAGGGTGAGTGGCGTGCCTATATGAAGGCTGTGGACCTCGGGTGCCATGTTGATAGGATGGTGAGTCGTGCAGAGGAGATACCAGTCATCGTAATCTATGTCAGCATCAACAGCATTGAGAGATCCTAGGTGAAAACATTTGGTTGCTAAGTAGGATCACGAAGTTCAAGGCATACAAAGTAGCACACTCAGAAATGCTGTCTTTTCTATGGGCACGGCCAGCTAGGGCAAGCAGAACTGTGTTGTTGTCCAGTTGCACAGTTGAGTCTGACTCTTTGCAACTCCATGGACCACATCACGCCAGGCCCTTCTGTCCTCTGTCGTCCTCCAGAGTTTGCTCAACTTCATGTTCGTTGCCTCGATAACACTGTCTAACCATCTCATCCTTCAATCTTTCCCAGCGTCAGGGTCTTCTCCAGTGAGTGCTCCCTTCTCATTTGGTGGCCAAAGTATCTGAGCTTCAGCTTCAGTATCTGGCCTTCCAGGGAACAGTCATGGTTGATTTTTTAGGATTGACTGATTTGATCTCCTTGCAGTCCAAGGGACTCTCAAGAGTCTTCTCCAGCACCATAATTCGAAAGCATCTATTCTTCAGTGCTCGGCCTTCCTTATGGTCCAGCTCTCGCAGCTGTACATTACTAACTGGGAATACCATCGCTTGGACCATGCGGACTTTTGTTGGCAGGGTGATGTCTCTACTTTTTATTATACTGTCTAGGTTTGCCATAGCTTTCCTCCCGAGGAGCAGGCGTCTTTTAATTTCATGGCAAGCAGAACAGAGGGATCTAAATGTGTCCGTGAGGTGATGGTGTCAGAAGGAAGGGATTATATTTGTTAAGAACTAGGTAACATTTGGGGACCATGCTGATCCTGTATAAGGCATCACTTGAGCTAAAAGGAAGGGGAGCAGCTTTTAAATTAACCTCATGAGGAAAGCCACTAGAATTTTGTTCAGGAGAGCCTGTCACTAATGGAAGATAGTATAAACATTCCAGATCATTTAACTGGTAACAGAAGATGTTGATTAACATACTGAAGGAAATGACAATCACTTAAATAGACCAAAGAGTGGGGGGGATGCACATGCAAAGGATATTGGAAGAGGGACATAACAAATAAGTATTTAATGCTAGAAGCCTCCAAGGTAAAACAGACAGGCTACTTGGTGGTAAATGACAATACAGATACTGTGCATTTCAGCACCTTGATGGGACAGAATCAGTGAAATGCAATTATCCCTCATGATAAAATATGCAGGAAATAATATATTGGTTGTTCTATGTTTCAGAGAGGGCATAGAGTCCAATAAACTGGGAAACTTTAGGTGAATAAACTCCTCTGTGGATGGAAAGACCAGGCCTGAGCAGCAGATTAGCACAGGAGAAATACTGTCAACCCCCACCCCAAGCAAAATTCTAAGATTGATCCTGAGATGGAGAAAGAAATCAGGAAGGCAGCCGGAGCAGAACTTGTCATAAAAATGGGTGACCCCGGTTGTCACCAGAATTGACTTGGTAAATGTATGTTCATGTCACAACAAAAGGAAAAATCACCAGGTACCTTAAATGATTGCGGCCTGGAACAGTTGGTCTTGAAACAACTCAGGGTGGTGTGTATGTGTGCACTTAATCCTGAGTGGTGTCTGAGATCTAGTACACTGTGGTGTTGAACCAATTTGCATCAGTAACTACAAACTCAATATATACAAAAATGGATATCCTATTGTGTATAAACTGGTGAAAAGTATGGTTAAAGACAGAGAAGGTTGCATCCAAATCTTCTTTTCCACCAATGTAATGGCACATGCCAGTGGAATAGCACTTTTGTTGGGAGGGGGATTTGTCAATTTTCTTCCTCCTGCTGTTCATGAGGGGTCTCTGATCCCCAGGAGCAGGATTACTAGGCAAGGAGCACAGGAGAGGCAAGAAAGTCCTGTTTGCTCCACTTGAGGTTCCTTGTATCCATTCCAGAATTATTAAAGGTGCAGCATGGCTTTGCAAAGGGTAATCCTGCCTCATCGGCCTTGACTTCCGAAAATTCCTTTGACAAATCCTTCACCAAAAATTCCTGATTCAAGGTAGCAATCAGGATCAGTAGACAGCTCCGGTCATGGTCTGGTAACTTTCTGGCACACAGGAAACAGAGTAGTAGTTCTCACAATAAAGGGAAATAATCAGTGGCATTCCCCAAGGATCTGTTTGGGAATAATGCCATTTAACTTGTTCGCGAATTACCTGGAGGTAAAGGTGGAGTGAGCTGCAGATGCATATGTACATAGGTGCCATCAAGTCACAACTGACTTGTGGTGACCCCAGCAAGGGGCTTTCACAGTAAGTGAGAAGCAGAGGTGGTTTGCCATTGCCTTCTTTCCCAGAGCCTTCCTTGCCAGTCTCACATCCATAAACACTACTTCGCTTCCAAGATACTATGAAGAGTTCCAAAAGAATCTGTCCATATTGGATGAGGGGGCAAGAGTAGCAAATGAGGTTCAGTGTAAGAAATGGTTAAGCGATTTACTGTGGAGCACAGAATCCTTACTTGTCATTTGTACTTATTAAAACTCATCTGACAGTAACAGTTCAGGGAAAAGATGTTGGAGCCATGATGGACAGGCCAATGACACATAGGGTGCGGTCAGATGGCATGCTGGGAGCAGTTTAAATTGCTCCGGCCCTGATGCATTTTTTTTTAACCTGGAGAGTGGCAGGCACCCTCCCCTCCTTGCTCCGGATCGCTGCACAGCCACATCGCTCCCTGCCATCCACACGCGGGAGCGTGCATTGGTGTTGTTTTCTTCTCTCTTGGTTTGGGCATGCACACAGGCAGCCATCTAGAACTAAAATTTTCGTGCGTGCACAGAACAGCAATTTCCACTTCAGCCCGATTGCTGTAACACTTCCCTTTAAACTTTAAAGGAACACTTCCCTTTAAACGTTTACCCCGAAAATGGCCTCCGCGAGATCCCGAACTTGTCTGAACGCTAAAAGTAGGCACCATTTAAACATTGTTTTTAATAACGCGGTGGCGGAGCTCCACCTATGCGCACACCGCCAATGCTTAAAAAAATTGTGGGCGAAAAGCGGAAGCCTCGGGCAGCTTTCGAGCGGGGAGGGGGTTTAAACCAGAAGTGGCTCGACACTGCAGGAGCGATCAGACGTCAGGAAAGTGCGGCTGGAACCGGAGAATCAGGAAAACACCACTTGGGGACCTGGTATCAAAATACTCCAGGTTAAAGCGGTTTTGAGCCGGAAAGCGACGGCTGGGGACGGGAGGCAGATGTTAACTGTGTGATTGCACAGATCTATTTCTGAGGCGGGCCGAAAGCGGACTAAATGGCCCGTCTGACCGCACCCACTGATTCAGTGTGTGGCAGCTGTGTAAAAGGCAAATTCTATGCTAGATGTTATTGGGTTTTGAGACTTAACTGGCTAACACCATAATTCCTTTGTACAAATCTGTTATGCAGAATTCTAATTGCCTCACCTTAAAAAAGAAATTGTACATCTGGGAAAGGTGCAAGCATTGGAGGCTCTTTAGTTTAGGAGGAAAAGCTACTAAGGACGGGGGCATTTTTTAAAAAATGGTGCATGGTGTGGAGAACATGGATAGAGATACCTTTTTCTGTCTTTTGCAAAATACAAAGCCATAGGTCACCCGATGAAATTGATCAGCAGTAGATTCAGACCAGAAAAAGAAGAACTTCTTCATAGCAGACAAAATTAGACAATGCATAAGAATTTGTGTGGGACTAGGACTGGGGAGATCCAGGTTCAAAGAGCAGTAGACACTGGAGTATGGCACCTTGAGCGAAGGTGGCACAGATGGGAAGCAGCCCCTGACAAGCTCCTGAGCAGGGGGACAGCTGGGTGGAGGAAAAGAGAGCACAAGCAAGAGGCTGTGGGCATGACTGAATCCCTACTCTGCCATGGAAGCTTGCTGGGTGCCCTTGAGCCAGCCACATACACTCAGCCAAATCTACCTCACAGAGTTGTTGTGAAGATAAAATGGAGGAGGGAGAGCCTAGTTGTAAACTGCTTTGGGTCCTCATTGGCGGGGAAAGGCAGGGTATAAATATATAAAGAAATGAATGTGCGCACTTCCAATCTGTGGGGCATGCAGCAGGACATGGGTTGCCCCAGAGACCACTATTCCATCCCCAGTGATGTTATTTCACTCCCAGGGTCTATCATTCCACCTCCAAGGCTGTCATCCCAGTCCCACAGTTATTATTCTAAGGGGGGGGGGGAGTTGTCAGAACTCTCAAGAGGAAAATGAGGTTTTCAATCTGTATACAGCTCATGAACCTTTAAATATTTAAAAAATAATTTTTGTCAAAGAGGTTCCAGAACTCCATCCCGGCGTGTCCCCCCAGAAAGAAAGCCCTGGAGGGACCATCCTCCTCCTGCGGATGGTCATTCCATGCCCTGCGATGTCATTAGGCACCCTCCCTCTGTTAGGGGGCATTATTGCAGTCTTGGTGGTGTCCTCCCAATCCCGGGGGGGGCCCTTCTGTTTTCTTCCCCCCCCCCCCCCCGTATTTCTCTGTTCTGGTCCTGGGAACCATTCCATTTTTTAATATATATATACCGGTATATATCCGTTCCTCCTTGAATCTGCAACCCCGTTGTATTTCTGTATTTCTCAATGGAACCCAGCCATGCCGACTATATGCATGGGTCTTCGGGGAGCGCCCGTTGTTCCCAATGAACATGCTTACTGTTCCTTTCAGTACAGCCCCGTCCCCCGTTTCCCCAGTTTTGGATCGTTCGCTTTCTCCGCCTTGAATCCAGGCCAAGCCATAACTGTTAAGTACTTTCTGCCACCTCCGTATGTTGGGGGTAATGTTGTCACGATTGCTGGCCTGGCCACACCACATGCAAAATTGCATCCATGGCTGAGACGGTGCAGAGACAGGCTTTTATGGGAGCCTAAACGTGAAGATCTTCTTCGCCCGTCGTTCCTGGTGCAGTAGGTAAGGCGATCCAATTCGGCTTTTGATCCGCTCAGTTCAAGGCCACGTTTCTGAGATGAATTAAGGCCCGGAAGCCTGAAGCGGAGAAAGCGAAAACATGGGTCCCAATAAACAGACACAAGAATAACGTGTGGAAGGGCTAGGGTCGCTCATTCCCAGGCCGGGGGGGGGGGGGGGAGAAGGAGGACGAAGTCCTGCCTTGACCAGGAAGCACAAAGGCACCCGAAAAGGAGGGGCCAGGCTTTGGGACAGCCCCTTTTGCGGTCGTCTCACATTGCGAGCTGCGATGTGTGTTTTCGTTTGCAATTGAATCAACCGGTGCCAGA
Source organism: Gekko japonicus (assembly GCF_001447785.1). Taxonomy (NCBI): domain Eukaryota; kingdom Metazoa; phylum Chordata; class Lepidosauria; order Squamata; family Gekkonidae; genus Gekko; species Gekko japonicus. The sequence continues at coordinate 196,944 of NW_015163670.1, read as the reverse complement.
TCGCGGATCGGCTCCGTTAGGTCCTTTGAACGCAGGGTTTTTTTCACGAGATCTTCCACGCTGATTTACGCTGACGATGTGAAATCGTGCCTGACCCATTGATTGCTGGTAAGGAGGCCAGTTCGAAGTCACGCTCGTTGGGAAGAGGCTTCACTGTGTCATGGTGGAGGAAGGGGGTGGTGTGCATTCTGCGTTTAGACAATGGCGCGGTACGGCACGTACGGGATGTACTGTGGAAGAGATTTAGGCTGCAATCTTAAAAACACTTCCTTGGGAGTAAGCCTCAATAACTAAATTGGGACTTACTTCTGAGTAGACCTGCTTAGGATTGCCTCTCTGTAGTATTTGAAATTATGGCATGGCAATTCTGTTTATTGATCTCACTTTAAAAAACTGTTTAGGTGAGGGAAAATCCCTTGGAAATATTGAGACGCTTTATATTGTTAGCTGATAGGTTGCATGCTCTTGGGCAGCTCATAGGGTCGGCCATGTGGGTCTGAGAAGAGGCAGGAAGCCAGTTCAGACAACAAGAGCATTGCTAGGGATTTTTCTATTCATCCCCCCCCCCCCCTTTGAGGTTACCTGCAAAATGCATCCTCAAGATCCTTGAGTGTTAGACAAACAGTGCAGTCCTATGCATGTAGTAATTCTGGAATGGAACTTACTCTCAGGTGAGGGGTGCATAGTATCACAACGTTCAATCTCTTGTGTGAACATAATGCTTTGCCCAAGGCTTATTCCAGTTTCTGCTGACGTAAATCTTGCCTTTCAGGCAGTATTGGACTCCTGTTTTATTTTGCCTGTGTTATGTAATAAGGAGACAAAGGGGTCTACCTGCCCATGCTTCAGATAATGTTTTATCTGCATCAGCATAAACGTCTCTTTGTACTTCTGTACCTGCAAGCAGCCCTTCGGATCTGACTAAATTGAAAAACCCAGTCTGTGTTAACTCAAAAGTCCTGTTGAGTTTAGGGAACCTACCTCTTAGAGCGTGTTCATTCTTGGATCACGGATGTGCTTGAGGCATGATCTTGCCATACTCTTCTGCACACACATACACGTGAGAGTAAGCCTTGTTGAGATGCACAGGATTGGACCACAAGTCTATGATAATAGATACACAAGCCATGTGAAAATAAGATAAAAGGAAGTCAGCAAAATAAATTTTAGTGCTAGCCTGACAGGTTTCACTGAATTTTCCATGCAGTTTCATCATATGTGATTTACCTAAGGTTATGCTGAAAATCAGTTCTAAAGCAAGGGATCAATCTACGCCTAGTCTACTGCCTAAATAACCAGTGTGGAGATGGCACTTAGGTATTCATCTATGACTGTCATACATATTTAGCTTCTAGATCCACAAACAGTGATCTCCTGGTACGCTTCAGCTTAAAATAAAACCATCCAATGAGCAAGATAAAAGAAGAAACTGGAAGAATGCGTGGAAACTAAGACATTACAGGTTCCATGGTGACATTTTACTCCATGCAGAAGGAGCCTTTCACGGATACAAGAAGCTCCTAGATCAGGGGGAGACTCCCTGTGCTGAAGGAAAGTGCCATCATTAATGGGATGGATCCACAGGACCTGTGTTTTTCTCGTTGTATGTAGCATAGGATGTTTCCCATGAGTCTGTATTAGTCTGAAGCTTGATTCTAAACATATTTGCAGGTAAACTTGTAGATAGTTACATAACTTAGGTATGAGTGGTAGCAGGATCTATCACATTAATGCAAAGAAATTGAGGGGTTCAGCTGGTCCAAAATAGGGTGACTAGGCGGTTGACCAGGAGCTGCCACAGTAAAGGTTTTGGACATATTAAGAGATTGTTGTGGCTTTTTCTTTCTTTCCAAGCACCATTTAAAGTGCAAGTTTGACCTTCAAATCCCTAAACAATCAGACTGCAATAATTGAAGGACCACCTTCTCCCATGTGAATTTGCCTGCCAGCCACAGTTATCAATGGATGTCCCTTTCTGACTGCCTTTGGAGGTACTTACAACCCAATAATGGAACTCTCTTTCTAGGCCATCTTTGTTTAGGTACCAAGCAGAGTCTGTCCTGTTCTAAGCTTTTGGCGGTCACCTTAGGAGGTTGGTTTGTTTGGTGTACTGCGTTTAAATTGCTGTTTTAAACTGCTTAAAAAGATTAAACTATGTTTTAATTGATTTATTTCTGGGCCTTCTTGCTGCTCCTCCTGTTGTTTATTTTGTTGTTTTTGTCATTCTTGTATAATTTATGGTTTTTTGGAAGGCCCCCTGAAATTTAAGTCTGGCAGGGGAGTGGGCTAAAAATGTTTTGGATGAGTATAGCTAAATAAAATAATAACAATATCAGAAAATTTACGAGCAGGCTTTGTACCAGGATTTTTTCTTCAGGCTAGGTGTTAAGTTCCCCCAAAAGGAGGGGAGGGGGAGGGGGAAAATGTTGTTAGGCCCAGTGGAAAACAGGAGTGGTTCTTGGGCCAAACCATCAAAGCAAATACTTGGAGCTGCCTAACAAAGGTACCAGCACACAACCGGGACTCCGCTCCCTCCCTCTGAGCCATCAGCAACACAAAAGGCAACAGGCATTCTCAGCAGGGCCTGGAGCACAGCAGGGCCTGGAGAAACAAAATACCTTGGATGCTTAAAAAAGCCCTGCTTATAGAAAGGGTGATTTCCACTGATTTCCCCATCCTAATGCAGACCTCCAGCTCCCCCTCATGCTGTTCCTGGAGGTCCTCTGTCCCTCAAGATCAGCATTTGGGGAATCATTTTAGACTATGGTGGGAGGGAAGAGGGCAAGGAGATAGCCTTCTGCTGTCTGAACTCTCTTCTCTCAGTGGGAGTTTACTGCAGGATCCAAGCTAATAGCTTGAACCTACTATGTCTGTAGGCAGCCCATTCATTTTTTTGAAAAATTATGTATAAATAGATTGAAAACATTTCAAAACTACAATAACAAAAAAAGAGGAAAAGGTCATACAAAACAAGAATGCACATAATTCATTTAACTTTTTGTGGCCGGTATACCAGAAGAGGCTGCCATATTATTGAAAAACAAGCTTTTTTGTTGTCCGCCATCCTTCGGATACACAAACTTGCTTAGCTCCAGTGATTTAGCAATGTGCCAAACCTTGTTAGTTCATCCATGTCTTTATATTCAAGTCAGTACCCCACTTCCAAGGGAGGAGGGCAAGGAAATCCCCTTCCACTGGCTGAATGCTCTTCCATCAGTGGAAATTTACTGCAGGATTCAAGCCAATACCTTGAACCTGCACAATCTGTCGGTAGCCTATTAATATCTATTATGCCCAACAACATATTTTTCTCTACATTTTTCAACTACTCAGTAAGCTAATAGTGACTTTGGGGAATGTGTGACCATGTATTATTTTCATTTCCCAACAGAGCTGAAGATTACGCCAAGCAGTTCCTAATATAAAGCTTCTTTGCAGGAATGAGGTGAGTTCTCACAAAAACATACTGGTATATTTTACCTGTGCAATGGTTTTGAATTAATGCTTGTCTGTGTTTTTGACTCATGAAGAATAAGACATTCTTCACACTATTGCAGTTTCATATGCAGTACGGAAACATTTGGCTTATATTACGGAACTGTTGCATGCCTGCAAATCCCATTTTTGGTGTGGTGCATCTCATATTTGTGATTGCATATGGTGGTATTTTCTTAAACAGAACCTAAATCACAGTCAGTGGTTTCCTTTTTATACCTAGGGCCTACTGAACAGTCTGAATGCTTATGATGTAGTCATTTTGCTAAGTAGCTAAGCATGGCTGGCTGGGTCTGGAGAACCGGAGAAGCCTTCTATAGAATTGTTGACTTATGCACTGTAAAATTGTGAGCTTTGGTTCCAGGAAAAATATGTCTGCCTGAAGACGAATCTGTCGAAACACGCAATTTTTGCCTAGGAGGCACGTTGCTTGCTTTAATGCTCGCTGAATCACTTTTTGTGGAGAATATAACAGCCTGCTGCATCTCTCATCATTTACGACTGTTGCAACCTCCATCAGTCTCTTATCAGGAGCAAGATAGTCTACAGCATTGGAATAGGTCTTTGTAGCTTTGGACTTTTCTGTTAGAAGATATATAATGTACTTTAGGTTTTTGTACTATAATGAATGTGTATAAGATATACTAGGGTCTCTATTGTATGTAAATCAATATATGAAGACACAAGTGCATATTAGTAGTGTGTTTTGTTCTAACACGGTGTTTCTTTATGTTTGTCTAACTTTGCCGTGTTCCCTGTGTGTTTGTTGCTGGGTCTGGTCAGGGCCTGCATGGGAAACTGCTGGCGTTTGACTTCTGTGATGGAAGAAGAAAGGCAGACTATAGATGTAAAAAATAAGAATAATATATGGGCTGCTGTGATCATAATGGCTGATTACAAGGCTGCTGTTTTAAGTCCCTAGTAGAAGGTGGGCTACAAGTAAGGTGAATGGGTATGTAGGGGGTTGGTGGTACCCTCTGCTTCCACTAGGGGCATAGCTGAGCTGCTTGATGGCCAGCGAGTTGCCCTGCCTAGGTGGCAATATTCTGGCCACAGCGGGAACTCACTGCCAATCAGCCAGTGGCCAGCAACACAGACGTTGCCCAGAACAATGACAGGGATCAGGAGGTCAATTATGGGCTTAAAAATAGAAGGAAGGAGTTAAAATGGAGAACTATAAACCTGGATTTAACAACCAATCATCTCTTTAGCTCTCAAAGGAAGGTCCAGACTCTTGCAAGGGTCAGAAAGTAGTGAGTAGACCCACTACCTCATTAGGGGTTCGTGATAAGGAGGAGCTTTTTCAGAGCTCAGGCACTAAAAGGAGCAGGCAAGTGGCCCACTAGGCAGGCTGTTGGACTGGTAGAAGGGAATCCAAGTGTAGTATGTGACGGGTTAGATCAGGGTTCTCCAGTGTGGTGCCTGCTGAGCTTTTCAGAAAGTGGGTGGGGTTCTGCCCTCATTCAGATAATATGGTCTTCCACAGCTGCAATAGCAGTCACAGCCACTGGAAGATCAGGAGGACTGGTATTCACCCGAGCTATCCTTAGCTGGTGTGTGGTTCCATCCTTCTCTAGTGTGACCAACTTTTGCCGTGAGCTTTTGGAAAGCAGAGAGGGAGCTTTGTCCTAGTCTTCTTAGTCCAGGAAGCTGGGCTATTACATGAGTGGAAATGAGTGTTCAAGAATAAAAGCCCACTTCCTCCTCCTGGCTTGCTGCCTTCCCAGTGGCTGGACCATAGTTATCACCATATAGATAACACAGATCTTGACAGATTAATGGCCAGACTCTGAATAAGGCCGCTTCATGTGTTCAGCCTGGTTGCAATGTGATTCTTTTGCAAATCTCTCACATGCAGTCTCGTCTTCTCCTCCACGGTTACTCCTGCTTGCTCTCCAAGCTCAAGGTAAAGCCACTCAACTCAGGGAGCTGAGATATAACATCTAGATCTGCATACAGCCACCCATAGCCTTGACAGCTGTCCTGAGATGAGAGTCCCACTGCCCTTTTTGGGGACCTTATCTCAAGTTCTAGGAAGGAGATAGCAGGGGCAAGATTTCTGTCATTGCCTTTATTGCTAAACACCCAGCAATGTCCCTGTGCCTTTGAACATCCTTAGCCAATCAGTCCCTGACTCAGCAAAAATCCATCTGACTTTAATAAGCCTTTGATAGTGGATGCTAATTTTTGAATTGTGCAAGTTATGATGATAACTGATGGCTTTCCCTTTCATTTAAAGGTTTTATCACACCTGCAAGCTCCCAGGAAGAATTATGGGGATCCGACTACTTCATTTCTCTTCAGTAGTGATCCTTTTGTTATTGCTTGTGGCGGGTGCATTAACTGCTTTGCTTCCCAACATTAAGGAAGATAAAATGCTCAACCTGCGTAGTGTCCCAAGGCCAGATTGCATCGGATTCGTTCACTCTTATTATGCAAACGTACAATAGGACTGATTTGCTCTTGAAGCTTTTAAATCATTATCAAGCCATCCCCCATTTGCACAAAGTGATTGTTGTGTGGAATAATGTTGGGGAGAAAGCTCCTGAGGAGACCTGGAATTCCCTGGGACCTCACCCTGTCCCTGTTATCTTCAAAGTGCAAACTGCAAATCGCATGAGGAACAGACTGCAGGTTTTCCCTGAGCTGGATACCAAAGGTAATGGCAGCCTGTCTGTTGTTATCTCACCCTCCTGGCAATGTTGCTCCCACTTGGGGGAAATGGTTTACAACTGAGGGGTGTTCTACACAACACATGTTCATCACTCAGTGTTTGTGGCATCAAGTAAGCCATCACAGAACAGTCACTGTAGACAGAAGTTATGTATCACCACATCTGAAATGCAATGTTTTTCAATTGAGCCAGTTTGTACATTCAACTATGACTCAACCGATGATGAGAAACTGAGTGACATAAATGCTTGTGTGGATAAGCTCTGAAACCTAGGAGCCGTTATCTCATGTTTTGTATGGCAGAGAGTCGGTGTTATTTCACTCACCTCAACAGCTTGCCCACAGTTTCTGTCCTTATCCATTCTGACTCCTTCTCTAGCATCCACTCCCTGGCCCCTTTGTATTTTCCTCTCCCTAGTAACAGTTGCTATTGCTATTTCTTCTAACACTCCTACACCTTCCACTACCCCTGCCTCTCTGCCAAACCACTCCTTTTTATTTGTTGGTCTATCCTTTCCCCAGTCTAATCTGTGATTCCCAGGTAACTGTCCCACAGAAAGCACTTCAGAGTACTTATTTATTTGCCAGTTTGGTATAGTGGTTAAGTGCGTGGACTCTAATCTGGGAGAACCGGGTTTGATTCCCCACTCCTCCACTTGCAGCTGCTGGATGACCTTGGGCAATCCATAGTTCTGTCAGAGCAGATTCTGTCAGAGCTCTCTTGGCCTCATCTACGTCCCAGGGTGTTTGTTGTGGGGAGGGAAACGGAAAGGAGATTGTAAGCCACTCTGAGACTCCAAGTGAAGGGCGGGGTATACAATCTCTTCTTCTTCTTCTTCTTCTTCTTCTTCTTCTTCTTCTCTTTCTTCATTTATAGTCTGCCTTTCTCAGAATGGATTATTCAATTAAAAACAATGCAAGGACAATAGAAAACACACAATCAAGGACCTACCTTGGGTCCTGAGATGCTTGGGGAAAAGACAGGTACATAAAATATTTTAAATGAATAAACACAATGAAAATATGATAAACAGGATTACAAAAGTAGCTTAGTGCACTAAAATAGTACATTACATAGAATAAAACAGTATAATGTATATAGCAAACAATGAAACAAAACTGGAATGCAAAATTAGAGAAACTGTATGCATTGAACAAAGCTATGAAGCGGATCTAAAATTTCACAGACATTAACTATAACCCTGTTCCCTTTATAAAAAGGCCTTCCTGAAAATTAGAGAAAGAGTGCAACAGTATAATATATACAGTGAATAAAGCAATGAAGACTGTCACTTCCCTCCACTTTCATTGCTAGCTACCTCAGTTGCTGTACAAAGCTAAAATTGCAATTCTTAGCACCAGGTGGTCAGCCATGTTGGTCTGAAGCAGTAGAAAAAGTGTGCCTTGCACACGAAAGCTCATACCTTGAATAAACCTTTGTTAGTCTTAAGGATGCTACAGAATTCTTAGCACATTTATTAGGGAGTAAATCCCATTGATCAATGAAGGAGACATTTTCCTTAAGAATTGGGTCCACTTTTAACTAAACAGGATTGGCATCACATTATGGAAGAGGGTACATCCCTTTACAAATACAAAGGGCTAGTTCTCCGACTCCTGTTCATGTTGCTGAAAGGTACCAGTCTGGACATCTCCAGGATACTTTATACCAGAGGTAGCCAATAGATTGTCCAGTACAAATTCACAAAATCTTGAGTCTAAAAAAAGGCTGAGAAATCCCACTATACATATTATACATGAGCATTGCTCCTGGGTGACTTTAGGAAAGCATCCTTTCACTCTTCATAATGGTGGTTCACTTCTTGACCTAAGCTGCATTGGAACCTTCCAATGTTTTCAGCAAGCGTAATTGTTCCATTTTGCCATACGTCTCTTGCTCAGAATTAACTTTTTAAAATGTGTGCACTCATCAAAATATTTTTTTTTCTGTTCAGCTGTTTTGATGGTGGATGATGACACCCTAGTTAGCGCTTTTGACCTTGTTTTCGCTTTCTCCATTTGGCAAGTAAGTGTTTCTCCTATCTTCTTTTAATTAGACATAATGCACATTTGAGTTGTTTGTTGTCCTTAAGATTATAATTCCCAAAGGTACATTGGGATCTACCAAAGGGTTGCTGGGTCCGGGGGTGGGGGTGGGGGGTGAGTTGGACACCAGATTGATCAAGTTGAAATGCCAGGATTTTGAGGGTGGGGGCTGTGGCTCAAGGGTAGAGCGTCTGGTTTGCCTACAGAAAGTCCCAGGTCCAGTATGTCCAATTAAAAGGATCAGGTATAGACCTCTGCCTGAGACCTTGGAGTGCCAGTACAGACAATACTGACCTTGATAGACCAACAGTCAGTATAAGACATCTTTATGTTCAGCTTCATTCAAGTTTAACATGGACCAGAATGTCTAAAATTAAATAACATGTTCAGAGACAGTATGTTAATTCAGAAACTTTCTGGGGTGCATGGAAATGTGCTTATATGTAGTTAATAAACTTGCATTTATACCCAAAGAATGTTTGCTGAGCATATTTCTTTAAAAGTAGGAGTATCATTATAATTATTTTTGTTATTTACAAAATCTGTACCCTGCCTTTCTGCCCTTACACTGAGGTGGGCTAACAATTTAATACATACATGATAAAATTACATTACTAAACCATAAAAATCACCCCCCCCTCCCAAACATATCATGAAAACAATGTTCAAAGAGTTAAAAAACAAAGTTAAAATACATACAAAACAAGTAAACTACATGCAAAAGACAGACATTGATTAGGAAGGAGGGATCATTGAGGGAATGCCTGACGAAACAAAGAAGTCTTCACCTGCTGGCAACAGAAGGGGATGCCGAACAAAACAAAAAAGTCTTCATCTGCTGGTGGAAGACAGCAACAGAAGGGGACAGACAGATCTCCCAGGGGGGAGAGTTCTTTGGTGCCATGATCAAGATGGCCCTTTCCCAGGTTGCTACCTGCCCAGTCTCAGAAGGTAGGTGTGCACCCTCAGAAGATGACTATAATGGTCAGGTGGGTTCATAGGGGATTAGGTGATCCTTTTAGGTATGTTGGTCCCAGACCGTTCAGGGCTTGTGCTTGGAAACAAATTGGAAGCCAGTGTAGATGGGCCAAGATTGGAGTGATATGATCCCTACAACCCACTCCAGTCAACATCCTGGTTGCAGCACTTTGTACACTTTTCTGCAGCATTTTTGAACACTTTTCAAGGGCAGCCCTGCATAGAGTGCACTGTAGTAATCTAATCTAGATGGAACTAGGACACACACCACAATGGCCAAATCTTTTCTGCCCCAGAAGGGTGGCAGCTGGCTAACCAGTCGAAGCTGGTAAAAGATACTTTTGGGCACAGCTGCCATCTGCTCATCCAGCAGTAGGCCTGGGTCCAACAGCACCCCCAGACTGCAGACCTGTTCCTTCAAGTGGAGTGGAACCCCATCCAAAACAGGTAATGCCTTAAATCCCAAGTCAGGCCTTGCACCCACCCATAGCACTTCATCTTGCCAAGATTAAGCTTCGGTTTACTAGCCTGGATCCACTTCAAAACTGCCTCGAGGCACTGGTTCACGGTTTCTACAGTCTCCCTGGCATCAGCTGGAAGTGTCAGATAGAGCTGAGCGCCATCTGCATATTGGTGATGGCCCAGCCCAAATCTCTGGATGGTTTCATGTAGATGTTAAATAGTATAGAGGACAAGATGGAACCTTGTGGGACCCCAAAGGCCAAGAGACTGAGCTACAGTCCCCCAGTGCCACCTTGTGAAACCTACCCTTCCAGTAGGACTGGAACCACCACAGAACAGTGCCTCTCATGCCAAGCATATTACATAATGTTGCATAAAACAATTGCATAAAACAATTTGTTACAAAGTATTACTCAGTTTTTCCTGTCATAGCTTCATAGCTGATTGTAGAAACATGGCTACCTTCTTGATATTTCAGGAGCAGAGTCATTCAAAAGACGGTATACTTTTAAAGCATCAGGAAGGTCCGTCACGTTGGCTAAAACAGGGTTTAAATATCTAAAACGTATATCTACATAAAATTGACAATGCAAACAGATATGTGAAACTGTCTCAATGCATCCATACAGTGGCAAAGTCTGGCCATGTATACTAGGTTATTGTATCTCCCATGCAAGATTGCTGATGGCATTACATTGAATCTTGCTAGAGAAAAAGCTCTGCGCTGTTGTGGTGCTTGTATAACAGATAAGTATGGGGGCATTTGGCCTACCGTGTGGGGGATCTCAAAGTTCAGAGGCGAACAAGATTTGTTGGCTAAGCTTTGTATTTCAGTGTCAAGGACCCTGTGTTTAATCATCTGAAAAGTGCCCATGAAAGGGAGCATAAACAGTGAGTCCAATGGGATACCCATGGCAGCTATTTTGCTCTCAGTGTGTAATAGCAAATTGGACATGTTTGACTCTGTGAGCATTTGTTGTTTAAGGCTCCCTTGGTCTACACTGTAGTGTAAATGCAGCCAGTATTTTACTATCGTAAGCCACGCACCAGATTCCACAGAATTTAACCCAGTTTCTAGATATAAGGCTGCATAAGGTACACAGCGCAGCATTCCCATGATCTTTCGAAGAAATTTAGATTGAACACGTTCAATGGTGCCATTAAGTGCGCTTATCCATATTGGAATACTATACATGAGTTGGGGAATTGCTTTGGCCTCGAAGACTTTTAGTGCAGCTGGTATAAATTGATTGCCCCTGGTGTAGAAGAATCGGGAAATACCAGAGGCATTGATGTTGGCCATATTTATTGCTAATTTATGTTGCACAGACCAAGATGCATTATACTGGAAATGCAAACCTAAGTATCTAAAAATTTTAACTTGTTCAATTGGTTTGCCTCCCATTGTCCATTTGAATGGTTTCCAAGTTTTGGAAAAGACAAGTATTTTTGATTTTTCATGGTTTAGAAGTAATTTATTTATTATAAAATATGAAAGGCATCTATTTAGTGAATGCTTTAAACCAACTTTGGAGCATGACAATAGAACCATGTTGTCTGCATATAATAGCAGAGGGGCGTGGACAGAGCCCAGTTTAGGAGCATGGCGATCAAGGGGAGAGATAATTAAGGAACAGGTTGAATAGAAAAGGTGCTAATATATAGCCTTGTTTGACTCCTGTTTGAGAGCCAGTTTGGTGTAGTGGTTAAGTGCGTGGACTCTAATCTGGGAGAGCCGGGTTTGATTCCCCGCTCCTCTACTTGCACCTGCTGGATGACCTTGGGCAAGCCATAGTTCTGGCACAGCTGTTCTTGAAAAAGAGCAGTCCCTGTCAAGAGTTCTCCCAGCCCCACCTACCTCACAGGGTGTCTGGTGTGGGGAGGGGAAGGGAAAGGAGCTTGTAAGCCGCTCTGAGACACCTTCGGGTAGTGAAGGGCGGGGTATAAATCCAATCTCTTCTTCTTCTCTTCTTCCTTTATTTGATGGGATTTTTGAAGTTAATTTCCCTGTCAGTGAACATTTAATTTGGCATTTTGTTGATGTACATAGCTTTTTTATAAGGTTAAGGAGCCTCTTATCTATGTTTAGTTGTTGCAGTTTAGCCCAGAGGAGTTCCCTATTGCCTCCCAATCTAGATAGGCTGTCCAGAAGGGTACCATGATTAATGGTATCAAAAGCAGCTGAGAGGTCCAGGAGAACCAACTGAGTCACAATCCCTCTGTCCCATCTCCTAGTGCATACCATCTACCAGGGTGACAGAGACTGTTTCAGTTCCATAACCAGGCCTAAACCCAAACTGGAAGGGGATCTAAACAATTTGCCTAATCCAGGGAAGTTTCGAGTTGTCCAGCCCCACCCATTCAATCCCCTTGCTCAAGTATGGACTATCAGAGACTGGTTGATAATTACTGAGATCTCCTGGGTCCAGGGTAGGCTTCTTTAGAAATGGATGCACCACAGCCTGTTTTAAGCATGAGGGGATAACCCCCTCTCAAACCCAATCAGACAGCCCTTCCGCCAAGAAGATTTCAGTAGCCAGGAGTGGCGAGGGTCATACAAGAAGGTGGTAGGCCTCAAACCTCCAAGGATCCTGTCCACATCCTCAGACTGATTAAACTGAGAAGAATCCCACACATCAGACAAGATGGCACCCTGGCACCATCCAGCCCTGCCACTGCTAATGTGAAGTCCTGGTCGGAATGGATGTGAGAGGTTTTCTCTGCAAAGTGCCAAGCAAAATGGAGAGACTAGTATGCAGCACATCGTTTAAAAGTTCAAAGTAAAATTGCACTGGTTATGGTTTGACGTACCATGAAAATGTAGTGAAACTTATAGAAAGTAATTTTTCTTTCCCTATCCCTGTGTATGTCAGACTGAGATTTAAAAAAAAAAACCCTACCAGTTTAGGAGATCACCTCATGAAGCTAATGAAGTGGGCTCCACTCCACAAAAGCTTTCTGCCACAATAAATTTGGCAGGGTTTTAAGATCCCACAGGATTCATTGTAGAGTAAAACGTGACCACGCTGCCCTCTTTTGTAGGATATTATGATAAGAGTGGTGTGTATTTCTTATAATTAAGTAGCAGCCCTGATACAAGAACTCATTATTACTGTCAGTCTTAGAAACAGATGTTCTGTAGTGTCTGAGGCAAGGGTCTAAGTCCTCTAACTTCCTAGAGATTGAACACACAGCCGCATGCATACAGAGTCTATATTCTGCTAGTGAGCAGCTATACTTTAATATCCAGTGTTTGGATTGCAGCTGGAGAGACCTAGGTTCAAATGTCCATTTAGCCATGAATTTAAGTAGGTGGCCTTTGGCCACTCACTATCTCCCAGCCTAAAGCACCTCACAGAGTTATTGTGAGGAACAAAGGGACCATGTATTGTGTGCGTGTGATAAGTACATAATATGTCAGTTAAGATCCCTATTGATATTATAAGTGGCACCCACTGGGAAATCTAATCAGATTGTAGTATCTTCATAAGTGTTTCCTTTTGATTCTGCCCATAAAAGTGTACACTCAATTGTCCAATCTTCTGTGTCCTTTTTACAGTTTAATATAGAATCCTCTGTAATGGGGATCAGCATCCTTTTATCATTACAGAGCCTAATGCTGTCAAAATTCAGAGCATGAGATCAACAGAGAGCTAGCATAAGCCTGTTTGCATAAATGAAAATATACAACAATATAACTGATAATTGACAGGCTGATTAATAATCCATAAAGTTTCCACAGCCCAAATACTGGTTGTTGTTGATCCTTTACTAGGAAATGGCATACAGGAGGTCTCACAATAATATCTGTATGTAGGAGCACCCTGCATTATTGTTTTAGTGTACTGGGACAAATCAGCGCATGGTTCACACTTGGATTACTAGCAACTGTTTCACCTCTGTCATTTCCCTTTTTGTATAGCATCCCTAAAACAAAAAATTCCTTTCACATACTATTTATTCTAGCATCTCATTTACCCCTACAATGCAGCTTATCTTAAAGATTCCGTTTTCTTTCTTTTTTTAGAGAGCCATATTTGGTTCCATACTGAGCTGTACCTGGCTCTGGAGGCCTGCCCTTTACTGTTCGACAAATCTCTGAATAGTGGCGTTATTAAATCTTAGACCTTTTTTTCCCTTGTAATGTCTGTTTTTCTTACAGCAATTTCCAGATGAGATCGTGGGATTTGTTCCTAGAAAGCACATTCCCAGCCCTTCAGGAATATACAGCTACGGGAGCTTTGAGCTGCAGAGCCCTGTTGTCGGCAGTGGAGACCAGTACTCCATGATTCTAATAGGAGCAGCATTCTTCAGCAGCGAATACCTAGAACTCTTTCAAAAACAGCCTGAAGCTGTGCATGCCATGATAGACGAGACTCAAAACTGTGATGACATTGCCATGAATTTCTTAGTGGCCAAACATACCGGAAAGCCTTCGGGCATGTTTGTGAAGCCAGTAGACATCCGAAATTTGGAAAAAGAAAGCAACACCGGCTACTCTGGAATGTGGCATCGGGCAGAGCACTTGCTCCAGAGGTCATACTGCCTAAATAAATTGGTTAGCATCTATGGCAACATGCCCTTAAAATACTCTAACATTATGATTTCTCAGTTTGGTTTTCCTAACTATGCTAATCACAAGAATAAAATGTAAGGATGCTCTGGGAACAAATGCTTTTCACATGCTTTTCAGCAGGTTAAAAGGGTAAGCTAAGAAAGGAAGTAGGTATGCAAGGGATCTGTAGGTTGCACAATACTTAGAGCTTGTTTCCTCAAAGGCTGTTTGGAGATGTGATACCTGGGGGGAGCATTCCGTCTCTGTGCTCAGCATGCAAAAGCCTCTTCAGTTAGCTTTGTCATTTCTCACTATTTCAGTCACCAAACCACAATTGCACGAGGACAGAATATCCCCAAAATGCAGATACCTTCCCATGGCCAACATCACTTAGAAGGCCATAAGAAAAGCTACATCACCACCATTTAATTTAAAAAAAACAAAACGGGCACACATCTATTCATGTCGGGTCATCTGTGAACTAAAAGAACAGAGAACCAACTCTTTTTAAAGAGTTTCCATGGCTGGCTGCTTGGAAGCAATCCTGAGTATCACAGATGACCAGCAAATATCTGTCTGTAAGTCTGTACATAACACTTCATTCACATATGATACATTACTCCAGTGTAATCATCTCCTCCCCCACACCCACACACACACTTAAGTGCACCGATAGAAGCATGGAATGAATTTTTTTTCACTTTTCTATTTAGTGTTCATTTGGCAGTAAAAAATTTTAAGAAGAGAAATATGGTTAAAAATGAATTAACAGGGACAACTATTAACGTTCGTGTACTTTGTTCTGTGCCCATGGAAGGGAGTTGCTGTCCACTTCCTTGTACTTATTTTAATAAATAATGTATCTACATTTTTGAAGTGGTTTTGCTACATTTCTCAGGCCAAGGAACACTCAGTGCAATCCTAAACAGAGGGATATCCTTCTAAGCCCACTTACTTCAGCAGACTTTAAAGGGTACCATGACTCTTGTTTACGGTTGTGCTGTCACTGAATTACTTGAGTTGACTGATTCTGGAAGAACTGTAATGCAACTGCAGGTTTGTCTAACTTGTACTTGACTTGCAGTTCTTGCAACGTCCTTGTGTCTCCTGATGAAGCTTGAGACCAGGACCAAAATGCAATTGCCACCTCCATCCTGTTGTAGATTAATTTTGTTAAGACAGGCCTCTTTGGGATTGCTGTATGGAGAACACATGGAGGATGTAGCACAGTGGTATAGATACAGGTGCACCAAGAGGGAAAGGCGTGGTTCAGATGTAGCAACAACCCATGGCTTGACATCACATGAACAAAGCCAGGGGATTTTTGAGTTCATGCACTCCCAACTCCCACGCATGGCTTAATAATTAGACTCGCAACTGCTTCCAAATCAGCAACTGTGTGTCCCCCC
>NW_015163670.1:170980-181314 GCF_001447785.1 Gekko japonicus | reverse complement strand
GCCCTCCAAACCAAGGCTACAAACCATGATTTAATCCTGGCTTGTAATTCAGATTTGGAAGAAAGAAAGAAACCATAGTTTGTGGCTTGGAGAGAACTCCAAACTCTTAAACTGCAAATCTGTCATTGTAGAGCTGTGTGTGAAACAGGAAGAAGGAAGAGGCAGCATGCCTAACCCAAGGATCCTCCCCTGTCTGTTTTTGTAATGATAAAAATGCTAATGTCCTTCATAGCATTCTGGTTTCCATAGTCCTATTTCTGTTTCTAGGGCTGCAATCCTTTACTCAGTTGCATGCACTTCACTGAAGCCAAGATCTGGGATCCTCCTGAGTCTATACCGTGTATGTTCCAGGTGTGCACAGCCATGGCTTCTTTGCTTACTTTTTCACACCAGGAGCCCTCCTTCAAAAACACGCAACTGTGTTATATCTCTTCTGTGTTTAAACCCAGTTTACTTGTCATATGGAACCTGCTGGGTAAAGAAAGAAACACCCAGCTATGCTGGTGTGGATCTTTTGACCTGACCAGCAAGATTAAGCATGCATAACCGTGTAGGATTGCAACCCACATCTAGAGCGTATCAGCTATACTGGTGACATGTTACAGTTTAGAATACTGAAAGGCTGGCAGTGTCTCGGCCTGGCCTGCATAAGACGCACCCTTAAAGCAGTAGATGGCACATCAACCATGCAGGCTGCAAAATAAGAACATGCAACATGGCAAGCAACGTAACCCCTGGAGTTCAACTGTGCTTTGCTGTGAGGCATCACTAGCGTGCATTTGTTCAGCAGCCTACAGATATCTGAAACTGGTGGCTGAGGGGGCTGCTGCCTTGAGAATCAAATAAAATCAATGACATGCTTAGCTGTAGAATCTGAGCTCAGAATCCTGCATATTAAGGTGCCAAATTTCCTACTTCTGTTCTTTCAGCTAAGCTTTCTTTCACGTTTGTATTTTGTATTTCTGTTCCCATATTCTTTTCAAGAAATTAAGCTGGAAAGATGCTACTATGTCGAAAATATTTCTGTTGTACAATGAATCAGCAATTGCAGATGTGTTTGTGTAGGTCGGTTGTATTTGATAACAAAATGTACATTTTTGTTCCAAGTCCAGTGTGTTCTGCTTTTTTATATTAATATGCCATTTTTTGTTCTGTTTCTTCATCCTTATACACTGCTAATAAAGATGTGTAATGATGACCCTGAAATGTAGTTACTGGGGGAAATGAATTGCATTAGATGGACAGCAGGTAAACGCCTCAAATTCTTAATCGTGTGTTTTCAGAGATCACTGAGATCAACGGGCCTTGCTGCACAGCCTGATCTTAATCGACATTTACTTAGAGCTAAACAAGCCACAACTTTGAAAGTGGAACATTGGAACTTACCTGAAGGTCCCTTCTCTTCAGTGTGGGGAAGTCATCCAGACTAGTTAGGCCACTCCTCCTCTTGCTCCAGGCAGGGCCATACAAATTTGTGTAGACTGTATTGGCTCAGAGCAAGGTTTGACCCTCCATCCTTAGTACTGCCCAGCTCCATAGTGGACTTTGCATCCGACTAGACTTCTTCTTTTTTTTTGCGGTGGGGTGTGGATGACTTCACCCCACTGAAGAGAAGAAACTTTCAGGTAAGTTCCAATGTTTCATTCTCCTTCAGTGGGGGAAGTCATCCAAAATGGTTATATGCCCAAGCTACAACCTAAGTGGGATCCTCATTTTTATTTTTATTCTGTTCTACCATTATGTTGCACACCTTTCAATCAGATGAAGCTTCCACAGATTTTAACTGGTCCCACCTATAGTGTCTCACACAGGTATAAAAGGTGGACCAGGTTGCAACGGCCTCTTTGGAGGTGCTCCTGGAAAACTCTCTCTCTCTCTTTCTCATTGGGCTTCCCGCACGTCTGGCCTGGAGGATGCCTGCCCGGTTGCACGTTTCCGGCAGGTAGGGACAAACGGAGGGGGCGGGTGTTGGGCTTTGGGAGCGGGAGGTCGTCGGGTGCACGTGCGCCAGGTAGGGACAAACGGAGGGGGCGGGTGTTGGGCTTTGGGAGCGGGAGGTCGTCGGGTGCACGTGCGCCAACTTGGAGGCCAGAAGGGCAGCTGCGAGGGAGGGAGGGAGGGAGGAGAAGAAACGACACCTCGAAGAGAGCGGGGGGGGGGGGAATCGAGCCAGCCAGGCTCTCATGAGCGCACGCATGTTTGCGCGCCACGATGCCTTGATCTGCACGAGATGGGGGGGATGTCAGTTGACCTCTCCCCCCCAACTCTCCAGTGGTTCAAGAAGAGCCAGAGGCAGTGCTGTCTGAATGGGGAGATGCAGCAACTCCCTGACTCCCTCCTTGTATGAGTCTCCTCCCCTCCCCTCCTGCCTCCCCCCCCCCCGCAGCAGGAGATGGACGGACAGCCAGACATGGGGCGGCAGGCAGGCAGGCAGGCGCACACTTCCTCATTGCAAAGCAGATGGGATGCGATGGGATGGGGGGGAGCTTCTTTCGGGCTTATCCCTCCCCCTCCTCCCACTCTTCTCAAAGCCACCCCCTGTCCAAGACATTGTCCAAACGGGAGAACTGCTGACAGGTGAAGGGGGGGGGAGAGAGAGAAGAGAAAGTCCATTACATCAGGACTCCTCCTGCAGAGACGAACCCCCCCCAGCCCTGCCTGGAGGTTGGCAACCCTGTAATTGGTGGGCGCACGGGGGGGGCACGCCAGAAGGTAACCTCGCCTAGGGTACAAAAAAACCTGGAGCTGGCCCTGGTTCTGGAAACCAATCAGTGCTACTTTGATTGTCCCAAGTTCCAGCAAGTTTCTTCCAACGAGCTCCATCTGCCGTGGACAATCTGATACTTGCAGTGTGTTCCCTGGTCCCTTCTGCTGGTGTCCGTAATTGCCATCAGGTAAGGAGGCTGGAGGAAACCGACTCCTCTTGTCTGATTTGGTTTTGACCACTAGTTTAGTGACTTCTTCAGGGGAGGGCAGTATCTTGACTTATTTGTAGTCCCTTTTTGTGTTGTATGTCCTTCTGATAAGTAAGGAGAGCCCATTGTAAAGGCCTGGCATGGAAGTGGGCCCAAGGAATCAGATCTATGGACTACATCATCAGTCCCGGTACTGTCAATCAGTGCATGAGGGCCACTGACCTCTGCCAGATTTCTTTCACCCCTTCCAACAATTTTACCTGCTTCTTTGCAGGTAGAAACACTTTGGCCATCCTCATCTAAGTGGACTATATCTCTGGAGAGTGTGAGATGACTTTTTATTTATTTACTTACACACTGATCAGGCAGCCATGTGACTGAAGAGACTGAATAGTGGTGTCCTAGCTCACTTTCTCTGCCTCCTTGGCTCTACATAGGATATCATCCAGGTAAGGATAAAGGTGGATTCCTTGTTGTCGTAGATAGGCTATTAGAACTACCAGGACCTTGGTAAACCCCCTCGGAGATGATGCCAGCCGAAAGGGTAAGGCCTTGTATTGGAAATGCTGGCCCTGAAAATCAAAAAAGGAAAGCCTGGAAGGTGGAATATGCAGGTAAGCATCTCAAAGTTCTAAGGACATCATGTGTTTGTCCTACTGAATACTCTGTAGAATGCAGTGAAGTGATTCAAACCAGAACTAACACTTCTTTACCCATACCTTCAACTTTCTTTGATTTAGAATTGCTCTCCAGTCCCCAGATCTTTTTGGGACTACAAATAGAATGGATTCAATCCCATGGAAATGCTGTTCTAATGGCACTGGTTCCACTGCCCCTGTGAGCACTAAATGTTGAATAAGTCACAACAGAAAAAAGATGTCTCCATTCTGTCTTGGGAAGTGGGGAAGCACAGAAGTGATGGGGAGGGGGATTCTATCCTGTGTCCCTTCTAGTTCCAGATGATGGAGAGTACCCACTGGTCAGTCATAGGCTCCATTCAGATGTGGGGGAACTGCTGGAGTCGACCCCCAACCATATAAGTCAGGTGGTTGGTCTTTGTTTTATTGATTCCTGTTCTGTTTGTTAGGAGGGAACTGTCTCTGCTGGAATCTGGACCTATAGCCGAAGGTGCAGGAGCTCCCAAAATGCTTTTGCTCCCATTTTGTGTGTGTGTGTTTTGTTTTCAATGGAGATAAATCTGAAATAGACAGAGGGTCTGCCTTCCAAAGCTTTAGCCATAGCTTCCTTCTAACCACTATATTGGTAGCCTGTGCTCTGGCACCGAACTGCACGGCCTCTTGGGATGCATCTGCTGCAAATTTTGCAACCCTTTCAGTCTTTAGGATGGATCTCTTAAGCATCAAGGGGTCAGTGTCTGGCTTCTGAGGCAGGTTATCAGCTCAAACCATGATGACCCTGGTGAAATTTGAGAGCACGGCAGGGGCTCAGATTGTCAGAGCGGCTGCTTCATGGGATTCCTTCTGGCCGTCTCATTACTATTATTAAACACGTTGTCCACATCTTAGGCAAAACTGCTCTGAATGTAAGACTACCACTGGAACATCTAGCAGAGGGACCTGAAGTCTTCCATGCTTTCCTGCTGGAAAGGCGAAGGCCTTTCTTCCTATGCCTGCAAGAAAGTGCCATTACCTGGAACTGCACATTCTGCCTTTAGCACGTAATCAAAGAATTCAGGGAATGGACGAACTGAGGACCCTTTGAATGGTCTCTTAAAACCTCTAGTATCTAAACTGGTTGAAGCCAATGATTAGGTTTTTTCTGTTGTAGCAAATTAGCAGTTAAGAGAAGGAAAAGACACTTTTTTTAATCTCTGGAAATGTTCCGGCTGGAAATGCCTAGAAGAATTCTTCTAGGAAAGTCCTTGGAGAAATTTCTGACCATTCCCCTTCCTCTTTTTCACTGCTTGTTGCCATAGATCCTATGGATGAAGGGAGCACCTCCACCCCCAAACTCAAGCCTGACACACATGGTGAGGGAGAAAGGGAACATCTCTTTTGACTAGCTCTCAAAGGCTCCTGATGTCACCAGTGCTAGCGTACTTATGGGTGTGATCAGCCACAACCACCATTTGGCCTGGTAGTCCTAGCCACAGAAAGGCCAATATGATTCCTGGTTGCATACGCACGGGGTTGGGGGAGGCCCAGGCCAGACTAAAGGCCTGTGTCCTCCAATCTGCAGAGGGCAGAAAAAATGTAGAAAAAACCTGAGTGGCCACCCTACTGGAATTTTCCTGAACTGCCCAACCCACTGGGAAAGGCCTCAGAGAGGCTTGAAGGAGGGGAAACTGCTCTGCCGCACTGCTGCCCCTGCTTGGATCGGCCCCTCGTTCACATTGGAGGTCCTTATCCCACTGCTCCTATTTATCGGGGGGAGGATCTCACCTTCAGTTTCAATCCTCTTGCTCCCTGTAGGCCCAGAAGCCTCCACGTCTGTATGGGGCAGACCACCCACTGTGATCTACTCCTTGTTATTTGGACCCAGTAGAGCTCTACCAGACTTTTCCAGCACAGGCTGGCTTAAGAATGACCCAAAGCCTCAGGTCTGCCAGCTCCAACAACTGCCCATGCCACTGCAGATGCATCCACCATTGGTCAGTCTACAATGTCTGAAGCCTCAGGTGTCTCCCTATTCTAAGACTGGCAATGGGGCCCTTCCTCAAGGCCTTTCCATCTTCCATACCAACAAGGTTAGAGACTCCAAGAGAGTGCATCTAGGCTCTGATCCAGTAGATCTCTGCCAGGCTTTTCCGGATATCGACTGTGGAACAACCCAATGCTTCGGGTCTGCCAGCACCGTCGGCAGCTTGTGCAGCTATAGAGGTATCTGCCGTTGGCCAGCCTCCAGTGCCTGGAACATCAGGCAGGAGAGGCTTGTCTTAATGGTCTTTTTTTTTCTTTTTAAGACCAGTGATGGGGCCTTTCTTCAAGGCTTTTCCATCTTCCATACCAATAAGGCAAGAGAAGAAGAGATTAGATTTACACCCTGCCATTCACTACCTAAAGGTGTCTCAGAGCAGCTTACAAACTCCTTTCCCTTCCCCTCCCCACAACAGACACCCTGTGAGGTAGGTGGGGCTGAGAGAGCTCTGACAGAAACTGCTCTTTTTCAAGAACAGCTGTGCCAGAACTATGGCTTGCCCAAGGTCATCCAGCAGCTGCAAATGGAGGAGTGAGGAATCAAACCCGGTTCTCCCAGATTAGAGTCCGTGCACTTAACCACTACACCAAACTGGCTCTCTAAGAAAGCAGAGCTAGGGTGAAGTGTCCTGCTGGAGTGGCAGGGCTATCGAAACTGGAGGGTCAGCCTCGCTCTGCATCAATACAATCTACACAAATTTGCATAGCCCTGACTGGAGCAAGAGGAGACATGACCTCACCAGTTTGGATGTCTTCCCCCACTGAAGGCGAACAGCCATGTCACTCCATCCAGTGCTAGATTACTTGGGACTTACTCTCTAGTACATATGACAGTACTCATCCCCAGTCATTGTAATACACATCCCAAACCATCACCTTGAGCATACAGAGAGGCAAGATCAAAAACTTTCAAAATAAATGGTCTTGGGAACTGCAGAACAACTACACCCAAGAAGGAGTGTTCATGACCTCAGCCTAGCTGGAAGATATGTTATATGTCCTAGGTGGGGCAAGTTTGGCTTCTTTTCAATCTGAACTTTGTTCCAAGCCTGTGAAGTGAGTATATTGATACATTTGCCTGGGTAAACAAGGGCAATATTTCACTCCCCACCAGTACTCCCCCCCCCCTCCCGATACTGTTTAAATGTGGGTTCCCACATATCCTTTAGGTAGGTTTGTGTAACTACCAGTGTTCCTTCTAAGCTGAGTTAGTGTGAGCTAGCTCACAGTTTTTAGCCTTTAGCTCACAGATTTTTGTCTTAGCTCAGAAGGGATGGCTCCAAAGCAAACTAATTTATGCGGTAGCCAAATCAATTGCTCAGAACCTTAGTGCCAGTAGCTCACAAAGTAGAATTTCTGCTCACAAGACTCCACAGCTCAGATGGAGCATTGGTAGCTACCATGTAGGATTTCAACAGTTCACCCTAGAATGTTTCAGTAATCAATGTCAGGTATTGGCATTGCGTTTATTATTCTGTATTACTTATTTCTTGTATTATTGTATTAAAGTCGTGGAAGTAGTGACAGACTTCACGTTCCTGGGATCCCAAATCACTGCAGACTGTGACTGCAGCCATGAAATTAAAAGACGCCTGCTACTTGGGAGGAAAGCGATGGCGAACCTAAACAGCATGATAAAAAGTAGAGACATCACCCTGCCAACAAAAATCCGCATGGTCAAAGCAATGGTATTCCCAGTAGTCATGTATGGCTGCGAGAGTTGGACTATAAGGAAGGCCGAGCGCCGAAGAATAGATTCTTTTGAACTATGGTGCTGGAGAAGACTCTTGAGAGTACCTTGGACTGCAAGAAGATCAAATCAGTCAATCCTAAAAGAAATCAACCCTGACTGTTCCCTGGAAGGCCAGATAATGAAACTGAAGCTCAAATACTTTGGCCACCAAATGAGAAGGGAGCACTCACTGGAGAAGACCCTGATGCTGGGAAAGATTGAAGGTCAAAGAAGACGGGGACGGCAAAGGATGAGATGGTTAGACAGTGTCAAAGATGCAACGAACATGAAACTGAGCAAACTTCAGAGGACAGCGGAAGACAGGAGGGCCTGGCGGGATCTAGTCCATGGGGTCGCGAAGAGTCGGACTCGACTGTGCGACTGAACAACAACAACAACAATTACTTATTTCATTTATATCCTGCCTTTTCCTCCAATGGAGATCCAAAGCAGCTAACATTGTTCTCTTCTCCATTTTATCCTTACAAAAACCCTGTAAGGTAGGTTAGGCTAGGATGAGAGCATGTGACTGGCTCAATGACATCCAGTAAGCTTCCACAGCAGAGTGGAGATTCAAACCTCAGTCTCCCAGATACTACTTTAACCACGACACCACACTGACATTAGTTGGCACTGCTATCCTATGATCCGAACAGAGAAGAGAATGCTTCTAATTGTGTATAGAACACATCTCTTTCAACACTGAACAACCATAAGTCAGTGTGGTATAGTTGCTAGACTGTTGGTCTTGGATGTGGGAACTCAGATTCATCTCTCTGCTTAGCTACAATACTCACTGGGTTGAAATCTATCTCTTGGTGTGACTTAGTGCACAAAGTTGTTCTGAGGTTGAAGCATTGCTTTAAGCTTTACAGAGGAACAGCAAGATACAAATTCAACCAGCAAATGATAGCTACATGCAGTCCTTGTTTACCTGAGATTAAGGAGCAGAGCTTGTTTGTCGTATCCTAGGACTTCCTTACAAGCGTGAGCCTCGGTACCAATCTTTTTACAAATTAAATGCTACACAGCAGATTAAATTGCTGAGACTTGGCTTGCTTAATGAATGCACTGGGTGGGTGGATGGGTGGGAGGAGAATCCTAGATAGCCTCTCCTAAATCTCGGGGAAATATTTTCCTGTGTAATCCTGTTGACCCATATTTATATATGGAAATAGTGAATGGGGGTAGAATTTCCAGGCACCTACCAAACAGCTGTCATCAATTTCTATCTTCTAGCCCGGGGGTACACAACTCCTGGATGACCCAGGGTAGCCTGATCTTTTTGGATCTCAGATCTAACTTGTTAGTACTTGGATGGGAGACTACTGAAGAAGTCCCCCAGTTGAGCGGTGGCTCAAGTGGTTAAGACGCTGAACTGCAGGCTGTGGAAGGTCGGTAGTTCAGCAGTTCGAGACCCGAGTGTGCCACATGACGGAGTGAGCTCCCGTCTCTGGTTCCAGCTCCTGCCAACCTAGCAGTTCAAAAGCAAGAAATTGCAAGTAGATAAATAGGTACCACTTCGGTGGGAAGGTAACAGCGTTCCGTGCGCCTTGGTGTTTAGTCATGCCGGCCACATGACCACGGAAACGTCTTCGGACAGCGCTGGCTCTTCGGCTTTGAAACGGAGATGAGTACCGCAACCCTAGAGTCAGATTCGACTGGCTTTCGAGCAAGGGAACCTTTACCTTTACCTTACCCCCAGTGGAGGCAAGCTTCAGCTTAAATAGTAGGGGTATTTAAAATGAAATCTGTCATAGTGATCAGTTGTTTGAAGTAGTCAGTCAGGAAATATGTCCTCGTTTTTGCTTTTCAAAATATGGTAACTCTAATATATTCAACAAGCAAAACAGGTATCACAATGATTACATCAGCACTGGCTACCGCCTGTACCAAGTATTTAGTGCACAAAAGTGATAGAGAACATCTGGATAAAGAGAAGATACAGAAACCATTTTTGAAAGATAAGGTCTCATGCAGGTAAATAGGAAAACAATGTATGCATTGTGCAGAAATGTGCATCTATGTAGAATAAGCCATACATCATTGATTTTGTACCTCCTGGCCGGAACGCTGATCGATTGACTTATCAAGAATACCAAACTGGTGATTTTGTGGTGGAACAGTTATCCACCTGGACCATGAGTGAGCCAGAGTCAAAGAAGACCAATCAGATGAACCTGAAGCAGTGAGGCTGTGCACGATTGGCTGCCTGTGGGCTGGATCTATGGAATACCATGGTTCCCTTCAACTGTAACTGCCATTAAGGACATCGATGTCTTCGAAAGCTGTAAAAAGGTGAGGTCTTCAATGATTTATAACTGTTTTTCTTTTTAACCTGCACACTTTACACAAATTCTAACTTGTGAACAACATCCAGAGTCTCAGAACCTCTCTGTGTAAAGAGATGGGATCTCTTCCAGCATTCGTTTGTGCTGGACTAACAGCTTTGGCTGTTACTATCACCATTATCTCCCCAGAAGAATGTATGTAACTCCTGTCACAGCAAAAACAGACGCTGATGCTCTGAGGGAGAAGTTATAAAGGAAGGAAGCAGGGAGGGACTTATTCAGAAGAAGAAGAAGAAGAGATTGGATTTATACCCCGCCCTTCACTTAGAGTCTCAGAGCGGCTTACAAACTCCTTTCCCTTCCCCTCCCCACAACAGACACCCTGTGAGGTGGGTGGGGCTGAGAGAACTCTGACACAAACTGCTCTTTTTCAAGGACAGCTGTGCCAGAGCTTGTGACTGACCCAAGGTCACATCAGCAGGTGCAAGTGGAGGAGTGGGGAATCAAACCCGGTTCTCCCAGATTAGAGTCCGCACACTTAACCACTACACCAAACTGGCTCACAAGATCAGACTTTTTATGCATTTTAAATTCAGTTGCCAACTGCCTGGAGAAAAATGTCATGTCTTTTTAATGAAGGCTTAATGGGATGTTATTTATATCAGTGTCAGGAGAAGCAGAGGTCATTGCGGGGGGAATCGCGGGGGATCGCAGTTCCCCCGGGTGAGGTACGGGGGGC
>NW_015163670.1:161777-170927 GCF_001447785.1 Gekko japonicus | reverse complement strand
GCTGCAAGGCCGGCGGTGGCAGCCGGGACCGTTGGGGGTGGGGTGTGTGGCCTTATGACACACTTCCGGTGATGTCAGGGGGGCGCGCCTTATGACGCACTTCCAGTAATGTCAGGGGGTGTGGCATATGCTAATGAGTTATGCTAATAGGTTCCCCTAGCTCTTTTTCTACGAAATGACCCCTGAGGAGAAGCTTTCCACACATTAAGCCTCTATTAAAGTGAAAGCACATTTTTCTCCAGGCAGCTGGCAAGACTAATTCTGGGCAATTTCCATACCTGGGGGTTGTTGTTTTTTACTCTCAATAACCTTAGCAACGCTTCTCCATTTTTACAAACTATTTGGAAGGTCAGTGTCACACTTTGCTTCTTTTCGGAGACTCCTGATACACAACTCCTGTAATGGCCCATCTGTAGATGTTCTAAGATGATGCGTGTTATGCTGTCTCCTTGCCTTCCTTAGAATTTCCTACTTATCTTCACTGCCACCAAAGGTTCTTGCCTTAGAATTCTTAGTTGGACCCAAAGAACAGGGTGGCTTAGTTATATTTGGTAGAATTACAGCATGTGGGAGTGGCTCTGGGATAAAAACGAGTCCTTTACAGTGACTAAATAAAACAGTTCTTTTCACTTAAAACATAAATATAGTTTACTTAGAAGTAAAACAGCATAATGGTTTCAATATGGTTCATATGTGTAATTGTTTCAGATATGTACAGTTCTTCTTAAATAGACAGCCACAAAGGCTTAATTTCCCCACTTGCCAGTTAGGCTAATAACTTCCACAAAGAACACAGATTTCTCTCACATTCCACAGCACCCTGCTCAACTTCTTTCTCGCCACTCTACAAACCAGTCAACTGTGCCCCCTAAGGTACATCTACCATCCAATCATAATACACTTCACTTATCTACCCAGCCCCCCCTTCTAAATCTACAAGCCCACATTTCAGATCACAGCAACATTTTAAACTCTACATTAAAACACAGAAATAAAATACACAAAATATTTACATAGCAAAACACCACAGGCAGAAAACTGCATAATACTGTCATTATTATAGCATTCTCACTTGCTATTGTCTGCCCATGAAACTTCAGTCAGAGCAAGCCAGGCTGTGGTTTTGTTTCTCCTGGTCAGTAGGCAATCCTGTACTTTGATCACTCTGTAACCACCATAATTGTGTGATCAAAACTTAGGATGATGTGACCTTGGGACTATCCCTGATGCATGAAACCTCATCCTGGTGGAAGCCAAAGGCTGTAATCCTGCATGCAGTTACATGGGAATAAGCTCCCTTGAACTTGAAGGGATTTCTGAAAAAAATGTGCATGAACTCATGATCACTCAATGTGGGTTAATGACATCTTAACATCCTTTATCCAAGCTATGGCATTCAGAATGAGAGCTTTGTTTTCCAGTCTTTCAATGTATGTTCATGAATAGAGTGAGGATGCCAATTCCCATTTAATAAATTTGCATTTGCAGAACAGGGTTAGTAGTTAATGTGAACAAATTAAAATATAAGGCTATGACTGTCTATGGCAAAAAATAACTACCAAAGAACCCTGGCTGTGAAAAGTATTAAACGAAAATAATTACTTGGCTTTCCAAACCTTTTCATTGGGGGGGGGGGATACGAAGAGTTTACATATGCAAATTCCAATATTCTTGAACATCTTCTTGCACCAAGCCAATTGCCAGCCCAAACAAGGCACATATTATAAGTCGCCTTGAATTTTGTAAGGGAGAAAGGTGGCTAATAAATGTTTTGCATAAAATAATAATAAAACAAACCTTCATCTACCTGTGGTCTAACAAATGCTTGCAATGCTGAGGCATTGCATGCATACATACCTTTACTGGGCTATTTCATATTCTTTTAATTAGTACCTTGTTCTCATAATTTTATTTAAGACAAAAGGATACCTAAAGAATTCTGATCAGAAGCCAAAGACGACTCAGCTTCTGTAGTACCGCTGTTGTGACATAAGGCCAGACCTTGTGTCAAAGTGGCAATCCTCATTTTTACTTCTATGGGGTGCTGGCAACCTTAAGGGTACAGCCAGGGGTAGTTATCCATTTGGGTTATTGGAAATGTTTCATCAGCTAGCTGAGAACCATGGACTACTTCTGGAGTCCAGTTCCTATGCCAATCTGAGACCATTCTAGTCTCTGTTTATATACATAGATGTATAAGAGCTGATTCCCTGGCAAGTGTTCTTGGCTGTAGTTTCTTGCTTAATTTCCTGTTCTAATCTCCTGTTTGAAGTAGTACATGAAACAGACTTCTCCAGCTTTTAATGGATTTGTATTTCACATGAAATAGCCGAAAAGAAAGGGCAGAGGGGTATCAGTCTTCTTGTCATGTGACTCAATACAGCAAATGGAAGCTGTGTCTTGCCTTGTATTACTGTATTAAGGATATGTTACTTCAGCTTTTATAAATATACACAAAGAGGATCTGTTAAGACTCCCAGGACACAGAAAAATCCCATCCCATCCCCCGCCACACCCCAAATTCTCCCTTTAGTCAGCCGCTCCTTTTAAAAAAATCAAAACATTTTTTCCCTTGAGTTTCTTGTATTTGCAAATGAAAGAGGTATTGCAGATTACTGGGGAAGGGGATTTATCCCATTTTTAGTATTCATCTGCAAACCCAGGGGTTTTCCCAGGTTTGCAGAAACATACATCCATATCCTAGGTACCCCCCATGAACTTTTTGATCTGCACCTAGGGGGCCACCTATTCATATTAAATATATTATGAATACCCTGATCTGTATAGCCAGGTTTGCCTGATCTCATCAGATTTCGGAAGCTAAGCAGGGTTGGCCCTGGTTAATATTTGAATGGGAGACAACCAAGGAATATCCAGGTTGCTATGCTAAGCCAAGCAATGACAAATCACCTCTGAACAGGTCTTGCCCTTATGATGACTCTACTGGGTCATCATAAATTGGCTGCAGCTTGACAGTAAAAACCCCCAAATATAAATTTGGTTTGTTACCAGTTGCCTTAGGAAGTATGTAGTAGTGAATTGCTTGCATAGAGCAATTTATCTTTAATTAAGCAAATAATGTGATAAGTAATTAAGTTTAGTAATTGATGTAGATTAAGCTAATGACTTATTTATCTGGAAACTCAGTGGAACACAGATAAGGCATTTTGGAGGTCATTAATTCATAGAATCCCTGTGAAGCAACATGACTGTACTTAACACACATTAAGTACATTAAGTACTTCTGAAGACACATGCTTCAAATAGAATTGCATAAATGTTAAGTCTCCAGTGTAATGATTTCTGTTTCTGTCTCTTTAGCCATTGCATGACTTTAAGAAAACTTCTATTATTAGCCTGAATCTTCAAGCTATACCACAAGGAGAATATTGAGCCCAGTGGGTAATTTTTGAATAAGCTTTGGACACTCGCGTTGCAATCCTGCGCTCATTCCAAGTCTACCGAGTGCAACTCTACACAGGAGTTGCACTACTGTTGTTATGTAAATGCTAAGGTTTCCATTCCAAGAGTGCAATCTTATGTAGAGTTCCTCGTCTTAAATCCATTGATTTTCATGGGTTTAGAGGTGACTAAGGGAATAGGACCGCACTGTTAAAGAGTGGTGATAATAGTGTTTACGTAACATCTGATGTTCAAGTTTTCAGATCTCTAGAACCAATGGGTTTACTTTAGACTGGAGTAAACTCAACACAGACCTGCACTATAAGTAAGCACCGAAAAATCACCCCTTAAGTTTTTAGACAGCTGTAGCAACGTTGGGTTGGTTTCGCGTAAGGCCCAAAGGTCTAGCCTCACAGCATTGTTGTGTAGCCCAGTCCTTCGTGGGTATGCGCAGAAGCAAGCAGACTTGAATGAAACGGTACTACCCCCACCTAAGAGGGCACACAGGCCTGACGCCGGAGCCTATAAAGGTTCACTCGGAAGGAAATCCCACCTCCCCCCCCCCTCAAAGGGGCTTCATCATGCCGGCCAAGCGGGCGACCATGCCCTGAACCCTTATGCATGCACCCTCCCTTAGCACCATAGCTCTCCGTGTGCCAGAACGCCGAGGGTACATGCCGAGAGAGGGCGAAAGCTGGGAAGAGTTCCACGACCAGCCCGCGATGGGGCAAGGCAGGGGCCGGAGCAGCTTCCCTCACAGGCCTTAACGGGGACTCCCGAGGACAGGCAGCGCGGGAAGCCCCTCCCCCCTCGCCGGAGGGCTCGAGTGGGGGCAGGCAGAGCAGGCCGAAGCTGAAGAGGCGCCAGCCGCAGACGACCTGCGTGTGTAACAAAGCCTTGGTAACGTGGTTGCCACCGCAGCGCCGGGCGCCTGGTAACCGGGCGTTGCCTCTTTAAGCCACCGGGGGGCGGGACGGGGGTGGGGACATTTTCTTCTTAAAAGGAAAAAAAAAACACAACCCCTTTTTTTTCCACCGCGCCCTCTTCTCCGTTTGGCTGCCTGCCTCTTTCCGCCAGCCAAGCTGCTCGCTGGGTCCTGGAGCCCTCAGCCGCCGCCGCCTCTCTCTTTTCTTTTCCCCCTTCCTCTTCCTCCTCCTCCTCCTCGCGCGCGCCCCTTTCCCTCCCATGCGGGCGGCGAGGCAGGAGTCTCCGGCGGCAGCGCAGCCCCAGGCGGCCGGCTCCGGGCATGTCCCACTGCTCTCGCCGCTGCTGCTGCTGCTGCTGCTGGCGCCCCTTGCGCTGAGCCCGGCCGGCTGGCGTCGCCGCTGCCGCCGCTGCCGTGGAACGAGTCGCCGCACTGGGGGCCACTCATGAGCGCGGAGCCGTCGCCTCCGCCGTCCCGCGCCGCCTCGCAGCTCCGCGCTCTCTTCAGGATGGGACCCCCCGCCGGGGGGGGGGGGGGGGGAACGACCCCTCAGTGGCGGGTCTTTTTCCCCCATTCCCCCCGGGGGGGGGGGGTAACTGGCTTCCTGCCTTGGAGGCACCTGCCTTCTCCTGAGAGGGGAAACGCCGGTGCCCTGAGGCGACGCGGAAGCGCTTCCTCGGCGGCAAGGGAGGGGGGGGGGGGGCAAGGAAGGAAATAAAGAAGTTTAACTTTCCCCCCCCGACTTCATTGTGCGGAGGAGGCGGCAGTAGGAGGCTTCGCCTTCCCCTCGAGGACAACGACAGCACTCGGTGCAAAAGGGGTTGCGGGAGGCGCGGATTGCTCAGCATTTGTCCCGTTTGTGTAGCCCCGCTAGTTCATCCTGGAGGCAATCCCAAGGGGATCCTAGCTTGCCTTTGCGTGGACACGAGTCCGCTTTCTCAGGTCTGACGAAGTGGACTCTGATCCACGGAAGTTTAAGCTTGGAATGAAATCGTGTGTTAGTTTCACAGATTCAGACCTCTGCTTTTGCTTCCAACCGACGAAGACGGCTTTTACTCCCCCGGAGACTTAAAGAGTTGTTGGGGGGGGGGGTGACTTCTTACTGAACGTGTTTAGGATTACAGTTTTAATGGGATTTCCTAATCCTAATTTCAGACAGCGATGTTCTTCCTATTGAGAATTGTGAGCTATTTTGTAGTAAATGATCGATCAACTGTGACTCACTGTGAGACTGTGGGGGTTTGCCTTAAAAATTACCGCACTACACCGTCACTCTTCTCTCTCCACCCCCTCTTTTTCAGACCGACTCTATTTTGCGACTTTACGGAACAGACCAAAAAGCACAATAAACACCCACTATTTCTGTACGGATGAGGAACTTGTCTATGAAAAGTAAGCTTGTTGGTTATAATTTTTTACTTTCTCTTCTTCGACTGCCTCTGGTCACTTTCATTTTCTAGTTTGAAGTGCGTGTGTTGGCAAGTAGAGTTCTTACTTTCCCTTAGATGTTATGAAAAAAGACTAACTAGAAGTGAACTATACTCATTTTGCATACCTGCATGTGTTAAATGTCCTTCCAACCTAGCAGTTCGAAAGCAAGAAATTGCAAGTAGATAAATAGGTACCACTTCAGTGGGAAGGTAACAGCGTTCTGTGCACCTTGGTGTTTAGTCATGCCGGCCACATGACCACGGAAACTTCTTCGGACAGCGCTGGCTCTTCAGCTTTGAAACGGAGATGAGCACTGCAACCCTAGAGTCGGACTCGACTGGCTTTCGAGCAAGGGAACCTTTACCTTTACCTTTTATGTGTTAAATGAGCTATTTATAAAGCTCTCAAGCGTAACTGCATCTGGTCAGTCTTAAATAGAAAATCCCCCCATCTTAGTTGCTTATTGTAAAATTAGTAGTACTTGTGACAGTTGTGAGAACCTGAAATGAATTTGTTTTTAAAGCATCCGAATAATTTGTGGTGCTTTCATCTCTTAAAATCTGGTTTATAAGGTCGGAACAAATTTAGTTGTCTCTTTCTACCATTTGATTTAAAAAGTGGCTGAGCTATTTCTCTGCACTTGCCAGTTGTATTTGATTAGCAATTCACCATAGTAATGTATGTTCAGTGTTTAAGTATTGAATGCAGCGTTTCAGTAAGTGGGTACCGTAAAAAGAAAATTAGTTTCTGGTTGAATTCCTTGTAGATTCTTAGACTGTCTTCCATTATTCTGTCATGCAACATGTTGAGCAGTCCCAATTACAAACTGTTATCAGAGAACTCTGATAGTCTCAAGAAGTTCTTAATTATTGACTCTGTAAAATGTTTTTATACGGAGGACTTCTTTTATTAATCATGTAGCATACGTCTCTTTGAGGTATAGCATGGTCTTGGAGGCCCACAAGACTTTTACGATAAAGCAAGGGAAGAGATTGACACTATCAATGCAGAAAAATTATGTGGTATGACTTTATTGCCTGTCAGTGATCAGCAGCACTGTAATGAAACACAAAAGAATCAGAGAGAATTTGAGGAAGGATGGATACTTAAAAATTTAAATAGCGTGAACCACTCTTCTGTCATGTTAGTGTTGCCTAGTGGCAGGGGCTTCCCAGAGTCTCGGGTCTTTTGATCCAAAGAGACTTGCTGCTTTTAAAATCTTTTTGGTGGGTGCTTGGCATGTCTTTATGTGTTCAAGAATTATGTGTTTTGAGCCCTTTTTATTACTTTTTGTTTTTTAACTTGAAGTATAATTGGGGGAGAGGAGGTTGATGAAAGTGTCTCATGATTGGCTGATCCATGTGGCAGTCAGCATTCCCTGCCCAGTCTAATAGGTGACTTCAGCACTGTGCACAGCTAGCTAACCAGGGAAGGCAACTTTTAAAGGCTGTCTGCATGCTGTGTTTTCTACTTGCAGGGAATTGTTCAAGGTAACTTTGAAAAATCTAGTCTCTCACCTGAAGTATTAAAGTTCTGCCCATTGTACCACCTCAGCAGTCTGTCACCTCCTTCCACAGCATGGGTAGACTAGTGTCCTGCTCACCAGGTTGGAGGCAAGTCCCAGGCAACAACAGATTTCTTAGCAAGGGTTATGGGGTTCCAGTCCAAGTCCAGAGTTCAGTAGCACAGTCCAGAATCATGGTCCAAAAGTAGTCCAAGGTCAGGTCCAAGAGTTTAAACAAGGCAGGTAACTGGTAGAATCATCAGCAGGGTTGCAGATATGTTGATCCCACACTCGCTGCAGCCCCAGATACAGAGTTGTTGGTGGACTGCACATCAGGCTTCTTTTCAGAAGCTGAGTCTGCTTCCCTACTCATGTGGAGTACTAAGGCCCTGATCCTGTGGTGACTTACCTGTCTCTCCAAGCATTTCTTTCTCAGAGGGAAGTCTCAGGTTGTCAGGCATGTACTCCTGCACCTGGTCCATGCCTTAGCCATAGCCCTGTTCCTGGGGTGCTTCAGGAGACTGTGGGCCAGTCCATGCTGGGACATTCAGGCTTGCTGGATCAGAGTCCCCTTAGGGTAGCAATGGAAAGTTCATCTCACTGGGAGGGTCTGCCACAGTGGGGCCAAGGGGCAAGTTGTCCTACTCTGTATTCCCATGCTAACCCAGGGTGGTCCATGACAACCAGACTAGTAACTGCCTTCCTGGCTACAATTCCATGTTGATGGACCACAAATGAGACTTCACACTTCAGTTGTAGAATATTGGAGAATCTCCTTACTACTTTCTGATGCTTTGTGCCTGGTCCAATAAAATATCAGTTTGATAATTGAGGAGGACAAAAATCAATTGTTTTTATTTTAAAAAATGG
The DNA here is from genome assembly GCF_001447785.1 of Gekko japonicus. Lineage (NCBI taxonomy): Eukaryota > Metazoa > Chordata > Lepidosauria > Squamata > Gekkonidae > Gekko > Gekko japonicus. Next base: position 162,795 of record NW_015163670.1, on the reverse strand, counting down.
AACCTTAGTGGGTGTTTTTGTTTTTGCTTCAACTACAAAAGATTTTTAGTCTTGTTTAAAGTATAATCTGAATCTGATGCAAATACAGATTTTAAAGCCAAATTTATGACTTGCTCATAAAGGGCTGCATTTCTCTGTTTTGAAAGGACTGGGGAAAACATCTGTGTCAGTTATATAGTATAACTGATAATATACGTGATTGCACCGCTTGGGAACAGTGATAATAATGTTGAGTTCAACATTTGTATAAATAGGGAATTGGCCAAAAAGACTGACACAACCACTTTCAACTTTAAAAGGGGTAACTTCTCTGATATGAGGGGACGTGTGGGGAGGAAACTGAAAGGAAAAGTAGAAAGGGTCAAAACCATTGGGGAAGCTTGGAAACTATTTAAAACTACGATCCTAGAAGCTAAAAAAAAATAATATCCCCAGGTTAAGGAAAGGCACAAACAAGTATAGGATAAAGCCTGCATGGTTAACAAACAAAGTAATGGAAGCTGTAAAAGGTAAAAAGGTTTCCTTTAAGCAGTGGAACGCTAGTCACAGTGAGGCTGATAAAACGGAACACAGGCTGTGGCAAATAAAATGCAAGTCTGTGGTCAGGCAGGCAAAAAGGGAATATGAGGAGCATATAGCAAAAAACTTAAAAACCAACAATAAAACTTTCTTAAAATAAATTAGAAGCAGGAAACCAGCCAGGGAGGCAGTGGGGCCCTTGGATGACCAAGGGGTAAAAGGAGTACTGAAGGATGATAGGGAAATGGCTGAGAAGCTAAATGCATTTTTTGCCTCTGTCTTCACTGTGGAAGATGAGAAGTGCTTGCCCACTCCAGAACTGCTGATTTCGGGAGGGGTGTTGAAAGACCTGAGTCAGATTGAGGTGACGAGAGAGGAGGTCCTGAAACTGATAGACAACTTAAAAACTGATAAATCACCAGGCCCAGATGGCATACATCTGAGAGTTCTGAAAGAACTCAAATTTGAACTTGTGGATCTCCTGACAAAAATATGTAAT
>NW_015163670.1:119603-160728 GCF_001447785.1 Gekko japonicus | reverse complement strand
CACACGTGGGGACTGGCCCACAATCCGCACTCCGGGGGCAACTTGGATATTAGATATATATATACATATACATACATACATACATACATACATACATACATACATACATACATACATACATACATACATACATACATACATACATACATACATACTATTAGGTATATATATACATATACATACATACATACATACATACATACATACATATATATATATGTCACTCACACACACATATATATATGTCACACATATATATATATTACTTAATCCTGGCGGCTGGATATTGTCAAATCATTGCAGGTGTCAACTACTGAAATATCTGGATGACTTTGTTGTTGTAGATTTTTCGGGCTGTATGGCCGTGGTCTTGGCATTGTAGTACCTGACATTTCGCCAGCAGCTGTGACTGGCATCCTCAGAGGTATAATACAGAAAGATGGAGTACTCTCTGTGTCAATGTGAGAAGAAAAATGGTGGGCAGGTAATTTATATCTACTCAGGACGGTGGGGTATGGCCGAGTCATTATCTTGTAGGAATTTCCCAGGCTGTGACATGTTAGTGGAGAAGCTTTCCTGAGGAGATTCTTTTGCATATGGATTGGCTGTTGAAATTCTAATCTTATCTGTAGTGCTATTGTCAGATGTAGAGCCTTTTGTGTTGTTGTTGTTTTTTTTCAGGACAGGAAACCAGGCCCTATTTATTTTTAAACTCTCTTCTTTCCAGTTGAAATTGTGCATATGTTTATGAATTTCAATGGTAATTGGATGTGTTGTCCAGCATTTCAGTATCTTGAAATAAGATACTGTGTCCTGTTTGAGTAAGACTACGTTCAGCCACTGCTGATTTTTCAGGTTGGCCAAGTCTGCAGTGTCATTCATGTTCTTTTATTCTTGTCTGGATGCTACGCTGTGTGGTCCCAATGTAAACCTGTCCACAGCTGTAGGGTATGCGGTATACACCTGCAGAAGTGAGGGGGTCTCTTTTGTCTTTTGCCGATAGTAGCATTTGTTGTATTTTTCTAATGGGTCTGAATACTGTTTGTAGGTTGTGTTTTTTCATAAGTTTTCCCATCTGATCAGTGATTCCTTTGATATAGGGCAAAAACACTTTTTCTGTGGGAGACTGTTTTCCCTCAGTTGTTTGTTTTACCCTTGGTTTAATTGTTCTTCTGATTTCATTCTTGGAGTAGCCATTTGCTTGAAGTGCGTGGTTTAGATGATTTAGTGCAATTGTGGACAGGTTTACATCGGGAGCACACTACAGACTTGGCCAACATGTCACAGTCTGGGAAACTCCTACAAGATAATGACTCAGCCCTACCCCACCTTCCTGAGTAGATATAAATTACCTGCCTACCATTTTTCTTCTCACCTTGACACAGAGAGCACTCCATCTTTCTGTGTTACACCTCGGAGGATGCCAGTCACAGCTGCTGGTGAAACGTCAGGTACTACAATGCCAAGACCACGGCCATACAGCCTGGAAAATCTGCAACAACTAATGAACTCCAGCCATGAAAGCCTTCAACAACATATCTCGATGACCTTCCAGCCCTTATTTTGCCTGATTTCTACAATAGGCTCAGTACTCTAACTATAAATGGTTATGATTCTTCCCACCAGTAAGAGAACAGGAACATTTACTTTCATCTCATAAAGGACACTGATCGACTCGCATCTGTCTGTAAAAACCTGTCATGCCTTTAAGTCAGGGGTGTCGAACTCATTTGTTATGAGGGCCAGATCTGACATAAAGGGGAATGTGGCAGGCCGGGCTGTATGGTTGCCAACCTCCAGGTGGGGCCTGGGGATCTCCCAAAATTACAGCTGACCTCCAGACTACAGAGATCAGCTCCCCTGGAGAAAATGGCTGTTTTGGAGGATGGGATGCATGGAGTTACACCTTGCTGATGTCCCACCCCCTCCCCATACTCTGATATCCCCAGCTCTGCACCCTAAATCTCCTGGTATTTCCCAACCCATAGATGGCAAATAAGGGCACTTTCACATATACTAAATAATACAGTTTCAGTCCACTTCAGCTACCCTTTGCAAGTGGATTTTGACATTTCACACAGTAAAATCCAGTTGCGAAGTGTATAGAAAGTGTGTTATTTAGTGTGTGTGTGTGTGTGTGAAAGCACCATTGGAAGTGGGGGCTTGCAGAACTTGCAGGGGGGAATTCCATGTCCCCCCCCCATCCCCAGCCTAACTACCCACCCTGAAGCCTGGCAGCAGCCTGTCTCAACTTGTGCAGTGAATGCTACTTTACTTTCCCCAGCCTGCTCTCATGGTCAATGCTCTTGAGCGTAGGACCTAGGGGAAAACATGCAATGGCTGGGCATTGCAAACTTCCCTGCCCCTAGTGGCAGTGGCTCTCCAGGGTCTCAGGTTGAAGTCTTTCTCATAATAAGCTACAGCCTGGTACTTTTAACTGGAGTTAAAAGTAGAGGCTCTTCAACTGAGCCATTACCTGGATAGCCCAGGCAGAAACTTAATACTGATTAAACCAACACTACCCTCAAGAAGAATAGGGGGACGATAACCCAGAAATTAGCAGACCTGCGTGGCTGCTGCTTGAAGCTCAATAAGCATAAGCAAAAAGTCTCCACCTAAATGGACAACGATGTTTGTGACCAAGCTTCCTCACCCTCAATCAGCAAACTTAAACAAATATACAGCTGTAGCAGACCCACCTGGCTGCTGCTTCAAGCTTAATAAACACAAGAGAAAAGCCTCCACCTGGATGCAAAACAATGTTTGCAACCAAGCCCCCTCCCCCTTTTTTTCCTTGGTGATGTAATGTCCCTTTCTTTAAATCAGTCTACCTTGCTTCATTTTTTGGATTAGATGGAAGTATGTGGTAGGATTGAATAAGTGGATTCCATTCTTGAATGTCTTCATGAAAGAGGGGAAAGAAGAAATGTGTTCAGAAATACAGGTCCTAGAACAGACTTGAATTTGAGTTTCTCTTCAACAAGTCCAAATGAGTAGGATTGACCCTTTGAATAATTGAGGGGACTTTACCTGCTACTGATTGTAGAGGCCAAATGTTTTAAATATGCACAATATTTTAAAATGTTATTGCCAATGCTTATTGGACTGCATGGCTAATGTCATGTTCATTCATTAGTTATTGTATTTAGGATTCCATATCCTTAAACCTTACTTGAATTGGGTTCCTAGGCCTTGTTCAAGCATTGGGGTTTATGCTGCAAACCTGTCAGCTGTGGTGTTGTTTTTAAATCAGTAAGCCATCTGAACACAGTGATATTTGTTTGCCAATAAAACATTCATAAGAATAAGCTGTAAGTTTCTCTCTGTGTGTCAGCCGTATTTAGTAGGGATATTGTCTGTTGTACAGTACCTAATGCAGCATTGGGCTATTAGTAAGTAGTAAAGCTGGTGTCTTGTAAGTCAAAGTATATTTCTGTTGTTCTGCGATGGCATTTCATTGACACAGATTCTAGTCTGAACATTGCTTGAGGAACTACTAATCCACAAATAGATAATCCATGAAATGATGCCCATATCAAGTGTACTTAAGTGTACTGTCTAGTAGGGCAACCAGTGGGAATGAAAAAGAATGGGGCTGAATTGGACAACAAATGTCCAAACATTACTTTGGGAAAGAGGGGGAGAAGAAAATAGGATCAAGGGTTTTAGTGATAGAAAAAGTTTCATTTAATGATGGAAACTGGGAACTGATGTTGTAGCTTTGTTGTCCAAAGTGTGCTTAGTTAATCTAAGGAAATAGGTGGCTAAACTTCTGTGATGTCAATGAAGATTACCTCTGTCTTGAAGTTCAAGTACTGTAGCTTCCAAATCAAATTAAGGTCTGCCTTAAGACCAAATTATCAAGACTTATTAAGTTATATTTTAGACTTTATTTTATTTTGATCAGTTTTAAATTAAGTAAATCATATTTTTCTGGAATACTGCCTAGGCAAGGCACGATAAAAACAGAAAAATTAAAATATAATTATGTGCTTAGGAGCCTATAGAAAAGAATCTGTTTAAAAAACAGGAAACTGACAGTATTCAGACTGTATTCTTGGCTGTGATGCATGTTTTGTAAAAGAAAATCTTGGCATTTGATGCTTTCTGGTATTCAGAGAAACAAAGTGCCGATGCTTGGTATATTCAAGAAACTGCCAATTCTTTTCCTCCTCCTCAAGCAATTTGACTCTGACATTTCTCTTGTTTAGCAGACCTGAATCATTCTTGTGACTTAGCAAACTATGTATCTTGAGTGTTGTACTTTAAAATGCCCTATACAGCCCAACTGATCCATTAGCTAAACTTAGCAGAAATTTTAAAAAATTGACTAATACATAGCTCTAGTCCTGTCAACCCACATTAATTGACTGCTTTTGTATAGCTCTAATAATACTTCTTGGTAATAGCTACTGAAGCCACCAGAAAGAGTCCAAAAATCACTTCTAAGTCATCCAAAAACAGGGGCTTCTGTGGTTTAGCCACTTAATATAGCTTTGTAACTTGTAGCTCTTAAAATAGTTGTATTGTATTCATAGTAATTTACATGATATTAAAAATTTAAAGAGCATCCCGCATAGCTCGAAGCACTCTGTTACACAATTAAATTACCTGCCTCCGGTACAATCAAAAAAGTTGTTCTTTGAAGTGGTGCACTGTAGCACTGCATTACGGCATCAGAGGGGATTTCAGGCACAGGAGTTCAGCCTTGCAGGTAAGTACAAAAAACTTTTTATACCACAGTTGCTCTTGTCTGCACATATCTTCAGGTTACAAACAGTGTATCCTAAACAGAGTTAGACCCATCTAAGTCGATTGATATCAAAGAGTTTAGAAGGGCGTTAGTCTGTTTAGGATTGCATTAATAGTGGCTTAGACTGTCACCTGGTGGCTTAAACAGTCACCTAGTGGCTTAAACAGTCATCTGAATAGTGTTGTTACTCGCCTCAAGTAAATTGTATATATTACAAGATTATTATTAGTCTAGCACTCTGTATGAATACACCGTGACCACATTCTAGCCTCAGAAAATTACACTAAAGATTCTGTACTTCATTCTTAAAAAGACAAAAACCTATTCTGTTGCCCAGCTGTCAGCTGCCTCCTCAGAGCTGTTGAATGCAACAGAAGTAGAATTCAAAGGCATATTTGAATTATGGTGCTGTATCAGGCCACAGGCCCATTTAGTTAAGGAATCTGTTTTCAACAGCGGCCAACCAGATGCTTTTGGGAAATTCTCAAGAAAAAATGATGTCAGCATCTCTTATTACTTGGCTTCCAGGACCCAGTAATCCAGGCACATTATCTATATACATCTTTCACAAGTGTTGGTAAGTGTAGTTCCCATGAACTCATCTAATTTTTAAATTGGTGGTCACTGCCACATTGGGTGGTGGTAAGTTCCTATGATATATGAAGAACTACTTCCTTCTCTGTTCCACAATGTACTGCAACTACAAAGTCTACAAAATCTGCCTGGTCTCTACATGTGTGTTTCTCCATTCTTAGTCATTGTTGCTTTGGCTAAAAATCCTCAACTTTTTCAGCCATTCATCATAAAGATGGTCTTCACCCTCTGATTTATTTAAATTTGTTTGTTCTTGTATCTTCTAAACTCTAATCCTCTTTGGCATTGGGCTGCCCAAACTGTAGGGAATATTCCAAATGGTTCACATAGTAGATTTGTATAATGATATTGTAATATGTGGGGGGGGGTTGTCCCCCACCTAATGTTTCGTAATATATTTATATACACTCCTTTTTTGTTTGTTTTGCTTTAGTTTTTTGCTGCACACCAAAGTATTTTCACTTCTGATGTTATTTTTTTCTGGATAGTGCAGCCAATTCAGTTCCAGTCGGTATGTTATGGAGTTAGGATTTTATTTTTTCCATCATGTTACATGTTGAAACTTATTTGGCATTGGTCAGCCACTTCAGAAAGATCCTTTCAAAAGTCTTAGGACTTACTTGGGATTTTATCATCCTGAATAAGGTAGTCCCGCCTGCAATCATTGGTACCTATTCATCTCTAAATCAGAATCACTTTTGCATGTTAAATATCACTGGTTCCAATCAGGGGGGCAGAAAATTTTCCAAGGCTGTATTTTTCTGTGGAAAATTTTCTACCCACATATGTAAAAATAGTCTGTTATCAATAGCTGTCAGGGCTGTTGTGCTGCAAATAAATCATGTTGGGCTAAACATAGGATGTAAAAACACAGACATATCCCAGTGCTTGTACATGTTCAGGTTTGTGTACATTGTATTTGCCTTATTTTGCTAACATTATTTAAAGTTTGCTAATATTATTTAAATGAGAAAAAAATATGATTTCAAATTTTTCCAGAAATCTTGCATCACTGGTTCCAAAACACATCTTTAGGGACTGTTGTATTTTGAAAACTCTTTCTCATCCATGCCCACTGTTTCTTTTTAATTAATTAATAATACATAAGAGAACCTCTTAACCCATTGCCACTTGTTTTTTTCTCCCCAAAGGGGAATGTGGCAAGATTACAGGCATTATTCTTAGTCTCTTTGCAATGCTTTTACTTTGAGCTTCCTAGAATTTTGCTGGGAAAAATGTTAGGCTGGCACACCTGTAACTTTAATAACTTGTTTGGTAAGTGTACTTATTATAGTAGTCTTTTAACTAATACATTTAGTTTTAAAATTTCATAGTTGAGTTTCCTTAGCTAACATCTTAGCTCTAAAAGGGCTTCATTCTTCATCGCCAAAGTGATGGCTGTTTCCTCACCAGCCTCTTCTGAAGTGAAGGCTGGTTCATGTGAATCTTAACAGGGTTTTTTATCTGAAAAAGGGAGCAGTGACTGACAAAAGCTCATACCCTGCCACATATTTTGTTAGCCTTTAAGGTGCTGCTGGACTCTTGCTCTTTTCTGTCTACATGATAGATAAGCATAGGGTCAATGGGCAGAGTTTAGGGACTTTTAAAAATGGGAGTAGGGGGTGTTTAAATCCTGTCATGTTTTCCCAGTGATGACACTGGGAACAGGAGAGGTCTGAATTTGAAATTGGGTTCAGGGAAATAAAGATCCTTTTCTTTTTCCCTTCTTCTCCCTGTTCCTTTTTGGGGCTAGGGGGATACCCATTAATTTATTCTTGGCTTTCTTTATCACTCTGTGGCTTGGTAGTTTTGTTTTTGTTTTTGTTAGCCTTTAAGGCTTTTTAGAGAAAGTCATCCACCCTCAGTGTTAATCTCTTTAGAATTGTTTATACTTTTTAAAGACTTTAAAAAAAATAAATTTAAAATACATATTACTTCAGCCTCCTAGATCTTCCAGGTGGAATTGGACCTTCTTAAAAGAGATTTCCACATTTTTTTAAACTCACTTTTGATTGACTTTCTGTATTGAAATTATATTACAGCATGGGCCATTTTGCCCTTGCATATTTGAATGATTTTTGTTTTTAAAATAGTTGTATGTTTACATGTTGATCACATTTTAGACACTGTTTACGCTTGGGTTAAGAGTTGCTTTTCTTTTAGTGGTGCTGGCAGTTTTGCTCAAAGTGGAATTTTGTAGCAGTGTTTCAATTTGGCTCTGGTTCAAAACTCAGACTGTGCAGAACCTAGAAGTTTTTGCTGTGTGTCTGAAAAGATTATTTGACAAAGCATGTATATACAAAAGCTTGATGACATCATCACACATTTCAACATTTAAAAAACCCTTGGAACAACCAGAATACAGTAATGTCAGCAGACTTTGGTACATCTTAAATCTGGGGGAGGGGAACATAAGAACATAAGAGAAGCCAATGTTGGATCAGGCTAATGGCCCATCCAGTCCAACACTCTGTCACACAGTGGCCAAAAATACGAGGTGCCATCAGGAGGTCCATCAGTGGGGCCAGGACACTAGAAGCCCTTCCACTGTTGTCCCCCCCCCCACAAGCACCAAGAATACAGTGTATCACTTGCCCCAGACTGATAGTTCTTATCTATGCCTTGTGGCTAATAGCCACTGATGGAACTTTAGCAGACTTACTGGCGGAGAGTTCCGGTCCATTAAGTCTTATTTAGAGCAGAATCTTGTTGCTTCACTCATCTCAGTCTCTCTCCTTGTTGCCATGACACATGGAAGACAAAACATTCATTGTATTTTGAAATCAGTTGTTAGTCTTGAATTTGAATGTAATGCAATTTTACACCTACCCTATCAACTTGATGTAGTTAAGTCCCCCATTTATTATTATGTTCTCTACCTTAGCTGCATTGCCATGAGGTTGGGGGAGGAATAATTGTGTGCCTGTTAGAATTAGCTAGGCAATTGACCAGCTGGGTATTGTCACTTAACTGTCGATTTGACATGGTCAACTATTCTGTGAAGTTAAGTGCACTATTATATAGGGGGCTGGTTTAACTCTTATTTCATTATGGCGTCACCAAGGGAAGGAGTTGCAGAAGCTGGTGACAAATGTAGCTGCTTAGTAAAGCTTCTCCTTCTGCTACCTGTCATAAGTGTAGATCTATACAAACCACTACACCAAACTGATAGGTCAACAGTGACATGAAGTCTAGGACTACACAGATAGCTTCACTTTTTTACAGTTATGACTGCAAATTGACTCTGGTACCAATAAACACCAGAGACAAGGCATTTTTTTTACATTTGTAGGAACCTTACCTAGTATTTAGAATTGTAATAATTTATTACAATGTTTTAAAAATTAGTTTCACTGTTTCACAATAAGTTAACTTATTTATGCATTTAAATTTCATATGTTTCACTTGATTATATATTTAAATTTCGTATAAATATTTCCCTTGATTATATGGTTTAAACCAGCATGGTGTGGTGGTTAGAGTGTTGGACTAGGCCAGGTTTCTGGGTAACTTAGGTCCATTCGCTCTCTCCAAGTCTGTCCTGCATCATGGGGCTGTTGTGAGGGTAAAACAGAGGAGGGGAAAATGATGTAAGTTGCTTTGAGTCCTCATTGGGGAGCTAGGCAAGGTATGAATGAATTTGATAAATATTTTTTTGTGCTCCTTGATCATTTTTGACAACAGTTGAATGGTTATCAAATATTGGTCATTTTGGGACTGATCAAACGCCCGTTCCTGGTCTTGATTACTATTTAAGGGGCAGAAATGATGATCTACCTATGTAGACGTAGCATCGTCATGGTATTTTGACAGCCATGAAAGCAGATTCTCTGCTGCAGTTTGTGCTGTTTGTTCAGCTGATGGTATCAAAAGATGAACTTGCCAACTTCAGGGCTTTCTGTGGCTGTGTATTGTGGGTGAGGGTATTGAAACTTTATTCTGACTTGCATAAAGTGAACCAGCTTTTTGTTTTTCTTGCAATTTTTAAAGTACCTCTATCTTCCTATTTTCAGAAATCAGATGTCAGCCATTCATGTGTTAAACATTCTAATGTTCATACCCAGATTTCTGCATACTTAAAAAATTCAGGGGCTAAAACTGCACTGGGACCTTATTTATCTAAATATTACTTTGTGGTATCTTCCCACCAGTCCTGGTAATGTGATGGTAAATGATGGATGTCCTATTTTCAGTATCTGCATTACTAACTCACATTCAAGCTTGTACTGCAACTACCATGTCACAATTGCCAGCTATTTTAACACTCTACTGTAGCTGTGCCAAGTCCAATTAAATATTTTATGATTAAGCATCAGAAACTTTCTTGCCTAGAAAAAGACATGGCACTTGTGTGTTGTCCAGTGAAAATAAAAAAAACTGAATAGGCCAACTGTTCTTGTTTAAAGGTGCCTGACCTCTTGAAAATTATCCTTCATGCCAAGTTGAGAAGTATCACTTAAAATAGGAATCTGTGCTCTGTTTCAATACTTACCTTGTAATATAAGTATTGAGGAATCAAGCAGAAAATATGATTGACAAATACAGGGGTGACTTAGATCTTGTAACTAATTAATGAGTTGAGAACTGGTAATTGGCTTTTTCTCAAAGAAGAATGGTAGCTCTTGTTCTATTCTTTGCAAGCAGATCTAGGCTTGGCATATCGCACTTGAATGACTAATGCACAATAGGCTTTCATTTGGCTAGCATGTTCTCCAGTTGGTCAGTATCTGTTTCACTCTGAGGTCGCTATTTAGAGCCTTAACTCCTTGTGTCTCTGCTGTTCCCACCCATGGGGTTTTCTAGGTCTCCAGCACTGCAGGTGCTTTTCAGCAGTGACTCTTTGAACAGCTGCAGAAATAACTTTTAGAGAATTTTGCAGTGTCCAGCATGTATCAGTTCCAAGGAGACTCTGGATTAAAAGGCTGTATTGCCATAGAGCAAGTACCTGTCTTTCCAATGCTTCCCCCCCCCCATTTTTTTGAGGTTTACAAGTGCCAACCACACTGAAGTGACAAGCCATAATTATATTAAAGTTGAATGTTCCTCTGAGTCTGACCTGAGAATTAAAAAATGAAAGATTATAGCACAATAGAGCATGTATAGACAAGAAACTGTTCATTTTAGTAGAATGTTAACGGAGATTTGCAGAAATTTCATTTAGGGCCACTTAACCCTGCAAGCTTACATAAGTCCTGTGCTTGGCTTGCTTGCTTCTGTGAGTTTATTTCATCCCCTGCCTAATTTACCTTCTCAGTATCCATCAAAAATCTGGTAGGATTGTGTAAAGAAAACAATGTTGTGGTGAGTGTTCTCTCTTCGTGTGTATGTGTCCATCTTCTTGCTGTTGGAAAGGTGGAAGACTTAGCCTCTACTCTGTAAAGCAGGTGTGCTGAGGGCAGAGCATGTGAGGACTGGTCTTAGTTCCCCCACCCCACCCCTGGCATGATGTAAATGAAAGGTTCAACTTTAAAAAAAAAATGCTATTTGTAGTAGTTTTAGGGGACTGGACCCTACTCCTATGACCTGTGTGTAAGCTTTCAGTGAAAATCACATAGCTAGAGAAGTGGTGATTGTTTTCTGACATGTTTTTTCTGAGAGCAATGGAATAAATGTAACTTGTTTTGAGATGGGGAAGAGCATCTTTATTGCACTGTACAAGAAAAATACTAAGTAAAATTGTAGAATTCAGCTTATAAATATCTTTTTAATTTTTATTTCTGGCATACTTGTGCTAGGATGTTTTTAATGTAGTATGCTCAGATTCAGATTCTACATTCATATGCTTGCAAGGAACAGAACCCAAGTTCTTTTTGATTGGTTTTAAAGAATCTTTGCAGGAGTAAGCCACAGGAAAGACATACACTAATCTGCTGGTTGCACAATTCTTACAGAATGTATGCAATATTGCTGGAACTTCTTTGACTATGAAGTTTTCGCTTTTGCCAGTGATGTTACTACTTTTGTAAGCCAAGATAGTTCTGCCAGAATACAGTTCCTATTCCAGTCAAACACCTTCTATGTATCTAGCTGCTAGTATTGCTCAGTGGAATTGGGTTCTTTCAGTGTGTGTGTGTGTGTGTGTGTGTGTGTGTGTGTGTGTGTGTGTATAATAACATCCTATCTGCTGTTCAGATGAGACCATTGAATACAGTCCAAGATGGTCCTGCAGCATATCTTTGTGATGCAGACATTGTACCATAATCTCCCACTTCTAGAAGCTTTTTGTCTTGGCTGCAATTAAGAATAGATACGTTAGAACAGAAACCAGTATTATAGTAATGTTTTGTTCTAGTTTTATCATCCTCCATTTCCTCCTCCTAGACTTCTGTGGTGAATGAAATTTGAAATGTTTTATTTGGCAGCTTTTAACCACTGGTATATATTTATTTTAGTTTTTATGCAGATTTTGGTCCTCTCAACTTGGCCATGCTTTATCGATACTGCTGTAAATTAAACAAGAAACTAAAGGTAAGCTGATTTTGTTGTCTCTTAAATTATAGGTTTGTAGTATGAACATGTCATAGACTTCAACATACTGCAATATCAAATGAGTAGTCATATTATGATTAACTGCAAGCTTTAGAATTTAAACACTGACAGTTTGGGCCTGTTTCTTCCGCATCCCAGAACTGAAAACCGATTCCCCATGTTTGTAGCTAAATCACAAAGGATTTCTTCATGTGATACAGTGGTGAATTGTAATAAAAAGGAAAGTAGGGAAACTGAGAGCAGAGAGATTCTGAATGGAAATGTAGAACATAGATTACCTTGTTTGACTGAAGCAAGGGCCCATCTGGCTTGGTATTCTGTCTCTAACAATTGTCAGTCTTAAAGAAACTGATAAGCCGGGCTTGATGTAGAGTGCTATACATTGTTCGTGCACCACAACTGGTAATTATCAATATACTGCCTCTTAACATGAAATAGCATTTTTGGACTGTCATGACAAATAGGTGTAGTATCGGTCTAATACTTTTCTAAAGCTGTTGTACTATATGTGGCAATGAACTGCTGAATGTATTTTATATAATTGCTGCTTTTGAAAAATTAAAAAGCTTAATGCTCTGATTTATTTTTCCTGTAGAGTATACTAGTGATGCTATTTCTGTCATAAGAACTAAAATGGCCTCTGATGACACATGCTGCAGACCCCTGAAGTTAAATTAGTAGTATTTCTAGTTACTGCTGTCCATGAGTCACAACCCCAATTGCTTAGATTTCAATATACTTTGTTTTTGTGATATCAGTAGGAATAACCCCTTTATTACATTACAAGGTTTCTGGAGCACTGTTGATAAGATACAATAAATTACTTCCTTTGGGATACATTTATATTCAGCGTTCTACATTTCAAATTTCATAGCTAATCTGTTTCTCAAATAATTTAGTTTCACCATAACTACATACTAGTATTGCATACTTCGCTATCACTGCATACTCACTATACCTTTTGGCAAATAGGTGGTATAACATACAAAGGGGAAAATAATTATGCATCATATAATAGAAAGTAGATATTTTGAAGCTGTCCTGTAGAAGAAATGACATCAAAGTTGTAATTCAAGCATGTGATTGATTGTCTGAGGAATACCTAACACATAAAGTCACAGGAAGAATCTCACTTGTTAATGTCTTCACTGTTCAAGAAAAGTTCTGTTGGATGGCTTTGCACAGATACAGTAGTGGTGGTGGTGGAAAGTGCCATCAAGTCACAGCTGACCTATGGCTACCCTATAAGGTTTTCGAGGCAAGAGACATGCAGGGGTGGTTTGCCATTGCCTGCCTTTGTGTCACATCCCTGGTATTCCTTGGAGGTCTTCCATCCAAATCCTGGCCAGGGCCAACCCTTCTTAACTTCTAAGATCTGATGAGATCGGGCTAGTCTGGGCGATCCAGATCAGGGTAGGCTGCAAAATATCTGTAGTTGCCATCACCACCACAAAGTGGGCCTCAGATTGTGCTTTGATTTATGTTCGGTGATTCTTGTTCTGAGCTTCACCGCATTTATGCTTAAGCTGCTGCCAACTTGTTATATCATACTAAGCTCCTCAGCAAATAAGGATCTGAATGGGCTCTTCTAGGTGTAAGGGGATGACTTGGAGCGGGAACCATCATATCAACCCATGTGAGTTATCTCAGAGTTCCGAAGATCAGCTTTAATAGCAGCAGCAGTCCTCTTGTCAAGAAACCAAAATGGCCCATCAGTTTCCCTAGGTGCAGACTTATTGTAATTGTTTCACATGTACCTCTCTAGAGGTTTCAAGTTATCATGTCTAAACTTCATCCCGGTAATTTGCTGTATCTAGGACTAGGGAGTCAATCATCCCACTAACCCATCATATGACATCTGGCCAAACTGAACATATAAACTTTTTGGTACTACCCCATGGTAGTTGTAGCAGCTGTGATTCTAAGATATTTATTTATTATAAGTGATATGCCACTTATGTAGGCCTTAATCTATACAATAGAATATCTCATTCATAACATAGGGGAAAATTCCCGAACAAGCCATTCTTTAAGCAGTCTGTTTCAATCACAAAAAAATGTCAACAAGGTCCAAAGTCCATGATATATCAAAGAAGTCCAACATGGTTTCTGGATATAATCAGTACATACGTTTCAAGGTTCCTTTTTCAAGAAAATATATAGTCTGCAAAAATTAATAAACAAGTCTTCTATATCACATAACATTCAACCCATAAACTATCCAAACTGCAAACGTTATTTCTAGCTTACTATATCCACTGGTTAGTTTCATAACACTTTATCTTTGGGCATGTTTATTCAAAAAGAAGGGCTATTTTTCTGGTATCAGTATTTGATGTGCTGAAACTTATGCCTTAATAAAACTAATTAATGCTCCCTTAACATTTCTCTCTTAAAACAGTCATTCAGTCTATCAAGGAAGAAAATAGTGCATTACACCAGCTTTGATCAACGGAAACGAGCAAATGCAGCATTTTTGATAGGTGCATATTCAGTAAGTATTGCTGTGTGTTTCTCAGCCTAAACCTGCTGACTTCATCTTCTGTACTGTAAATACTAGAATGTCTTTCTGCTGTTGTCCTGAACTTCACACTTAAAAGTCAGAGAATGGTTGTTCTCGCCATCCTGATCAGATTTGCCCCCTCTGGCCTCAAAGTCTGAATTGAGAAGAGCCAGGACAAGTAGTGCTCTTTGCTTATATCCTGTATTCATACGGTATTACTGTAGCTGCTCTTGTGGCTTAAGAATCCCATCACTGCCTTCTCTGAATCTATACCAGGTGCCTGCAGCGAATTGGTCCTTTTGGTAATTATTATACTTCTGTAGGAAGATGAGATCTGGCTAGCCTGATCTCATCTGCTCTTGGAAGATAACCAGCGTCAGCCCTGGTTAGTATTTGGATGGGAGACCGCTGAGAAAGTCCACGGTCATGACGCAGAGGCAGGCAATGGCAAACCACCTCTGAACCTCTCTTGCTTGGCAAACCCTACAGGGTCACCATAAGTCGGCTGTGACTTGACGGCATTTTCCAACTCCAGGAAGATAAATACTGAATGTACTACCAATGTCTTTCTACTTTAGCCAGTGGGAGAAATAAATGGAGATTGCCCAACCACCTTAGTAGACTTTCAGGTGTCAGGAAGACAAAACTGGTGAGGCAAGAGTGACTAGTATATGGCCATGAATTTGGGATTTACAAAGCAAAAGCACCAGTGGACCTTCTACTCCAGCATCATGTTTCACACAGTGGAAGGTCAACAAACAAGACAGTAGAGGCTAAGGCCTTCACCTGATGTTGTCTCCTAACATGGGTATTTAGAGTTTTACTGCTTGTGGATGTGGAGGTTCCCTTTAGTCGTCATGGCTAGCAGCCATTCATTCCATGAATCTGTCTAATTCCCTTTTAAAGCAATCAATGGTAAAGTATTTATATAGACTGCACTAAAGCTGCAGAACTGTCTGCAAACACTTGGCTAACTAAGAGGCTAATGTTATGATTGAAATATACATGAGAGAGATCTTTGCCATTATGTTCCATTCATCTAAGTAGTATTACAAGGTAAATGTTTGAAGGTTTCTAGTGGCTGCACTTAAAAACTCATCTTGTTGTCATTAAAAGTCAATAAATCACTTCTAGAATTTCTGTTGTTCAGAAATGGCTCTCCTGTGTATAGAAGCTGTATGGAAACATCTGTGCCAAAACAGAATATCTGTGCAGAGTAAACTGAGATGATCATCAACACTACTTGTGGAATATGAACCACAGCTTCTACAAGTAGCTAATACATCTTAGTCTTCTTGTGTGTAGTAATGGAAACCAACTGGCCCCCTATGGAGCAACAAAGCAAGATGGAAACACAGAACTTTTCCAGGTTCAGAAAACATACCCTACCGTCATCTGTGTGCTTTTATTTGAGCATTATTATAATTGGAAAGGTATGTTTCCAGTCTGAATTGCTGAGAAAACAGCACATAGTAACTTAGGTGTCAGCCAAATTGCCACAAATTATTAATGATCTTTGGGGAATTATGATTTTACATGAGGCAATAGGCAAATAAGGGAGCAAGCACCTATGTATACAGGGGTCCCACTTCTTCCCGAATCACCAGAAATAGACTCAAAGGCTGGCTTCAGAATAAAATGGTCTTGTTTACTGAAGATATTTCACAAGCATACAGCAATTCAAACACACAATTACACAGATCTAGGAAAATTAGATAGAAAGGGATAGTCACAATCGCATTAGCAGGATGTTACGTTGAGGGGTAATACTTTACTTGTCCTCGGCGGGATGAAACGAACCTTGGAAAAAATGAAGGAGACTATGGGGTATAAGTGTCATGTCCTGAGCCAGCAGAAACACGTGGAGACTCTGGCAGCGCTAACCAAGAGTCGTGGAAGTGGGGTGGGTGTAGAGGTCAGGAGAGAGAGAGAGCACATGGCTGGGTGCCCTCTTTTATGAGGGGGCTTGGGAGTTGGGCTAAGCTGGCCACATCCCCTGGCACACCTCCTGTTGGTCCGTCCCCAAAGCATGCTGATTGGACCTGGGTTCAGGGAGAAGGGTCTAAGGGAGTGGACAATGTTGAGATCTAGTAATTCTGGGCAGGGCAATGGCACCTGGAGGGATGATGACTCATGCGGCCAGAGTCATTGTCATTGATATTCCTTGATTGTCTCATGGCTGTAGATTCAGCTAGGTGAGGCTGTGGGGGGGGAGGGGAATGCTGCCTGCACGTGCAAGGAAGAAGCTCTACATGGCATTTGGATTCCATGTCTCTGGTCTTCTGCCTTGGTTTTCTGTGCTACATGTGGCTAGGGAGCTGGTCCATCTTACAGCAGGTAAGAGGGCAGGTAACCTCAGGAACCGTAGGCACATCATCTCAAAGGAAGGCTTCCCTCTTCTGGGTGTGTGTCTGTAACTGGCATCACTCGGGTCACCACACAGTTCGGTCCCTTTTGCACACTACTTGCACAGTCCAGTTTTTATCACTTATGAACAATGTCCATAAGAGCGCTATAAACGCCTTATAGGGCAACATAGGAACAGTATTTACGTAGAAATTAATTGACAGTGAAAGAATGATGTAACCCAGGATTATCATGCAGAAGATGCAGTCAAGGGTCTTAAATGCAATGCCTTCCTTGGAATATCATGCTTCAATGCCCTTGTAAAATTGTAGAAATACTAGCATGTTTGCTAGAGTTGTGCTGGCATTGCTGTAAATTTGCTTCATTCTAATTACTTGTGCAAAAAGTTTTAAAGAGCTCTAGATGAGTGTTTTGACACTTGCAGTGTAATAGAATGCCTTGTGAATAGTATTCGCACAGTAAATGGTAAAATGCTATTATAATGAAACTAAAGCACTATGGGCACATACTGTAATGTGTCAAGTCTACACACAGTGAGAACCACAAGACAGCCTTGTATTCATATAGTGAATGCATTGTTCAGAGGGTAGAAGGAGTAGCCATGCTAGTCTGGTTACCTGGTGAACTAATAACATCAAAGGGTCCTGTGGCACCTTAAAAACACAACCTTTATTATGGGATAAGCTTTTGTGGGCCAAAACCTGCTTCATCTGGTGCATGCAGTGATTACCTAAGTAGGCTATTACATATAACCAGAGTACACGGGGAGGAAAGAATATGTGTACACAGTGAAGCCCAAAGGTCAAGTAATACGATAGACAGAACTAGGTGTATTGTACAGTATCAGGGAGATACAAAGGAATTATGTAATCAAATTAAAAGATTCAGTCCTTGTGAGAGTATCTACTCCTGAGTAATGGTTTCTGGTGACAAATACGAACAGCAAGGTCAATAATAGTAATATCCAAGCTATTATGGCCTTTGGCCTCATGCGGTAAAATTCTGCCTACCTACCTGATATCCAAGAAATAATGGCTTTCCATTGTGAGCCTCCTATTCCAATAATTTTCTGAGGTTCAGTTCCAGAGTACCAAATTGTTAATTTATTATTTATTATTTAATTAAATTTAACTTGTTAGGCTGCCCTTCCCTGCAAGCAGGGCTCAGGGCGGCGTACATCAGACCAAACACAATAATAATCCAATTAAATAACATTAAAACTGCTAAAAACAATATATTACTCAAGCAATACTTTACATTGTCAAGTTGAGAAGAATTTGTTCCCGCCAACCCCCTCGGTGCAGGGGGTGTGGAGGGCTGAGTAGGAGGGTATGAGAGTGCCAACATTTTGATCGGTGTATGTATGGTGATATAAAGGTCTGCTGCAGAGTATCTTGGGAATTTGAAACAGGCTTACCTGTTTGATGTCTCTAAAGTGGATTTTAGCACATGGTGTCATTATGAGTTCCTTGTCAGTTATAGCCCTGCTCTCTTCCCAGAGAGGAGCTGCAGTGGCTCAAGTGGTTAAGACGCTGAACTGCAGGCTGTGGAAGGTCAGTAGTTCAGCAGTTCGAGACCCGGGTGCCGCATGACAGATTGAGCTCCCATCTCTAGTTCCAGCTCCTGCCAACCTAGCAGTTCGAAAGCAAGAAATTGCAAGTAGATAAATAGGTGCCGCTTCGGTGGGAAGGTAACAGCGTTCCGTGCGCCTTGGTGTTTAGTCATGCTGGCCACATGACCACGGAAACGTCTTTGGACAGCGCTGGCTCTTCGGCTTTGAAACGGAGATGAGCACCGCAACCCTAGAGTCGGATTCGCCTGGCTTTCGAGCAAGGGAACCTTTACTTTTACCTCCCAAAGAAGGTCAGGGGATCTCGCCAGATTGAAATGTGCTTGCCAGTGACCTCCTAGTTGAATGCATTTTGTGGGCCCAGATGGCAGTGCGTAGCATGAAATGAGCAAATGAATGATCTCTTGGTGGCATAATGGATAGTGTTGATCCCATGATAGTATTACTCAAAGAGATATGGATATAGAGTTGTGTTAGAGGGATTCTTAGATTCGAGATCGATGGTCGTTTTGCAAGCACGAGAGTCACATTAGTTAAAACAAAATATCTTTACTACAGAACAAAACATGGGTAGGGTAACTTTGGATAAAAGAAATAAAACACAAGATTACATGCTTAAAGTTACTTTTCAGCTCTACTTTGCTAACGGCTACATCTTCCTATCTACCCAGCGGTCAGAAGAGAGATGCTTCCTGTGCTGCTTCATACAAAGGGCCATAAACATTGTGAATACATGAATGCTAGATCAAAGCATTTCCACAAACAAGTTGTTAACTGAAGGCTACAGGTCACTTCATTAGGCTAAGTACTCCCTCAAACTTTCCCGCCATGGAATACATTATGTAACACAACATCCTGTTTCCCGACAAAACAACACTTAACTCTGTAATGACTGAATTGTAGCAACTTGAAACTCTTAACAAGTTGTCATGGGTGTTTGTGGGTAAGTTTGTTTCACTGTTGTGGTCCAGTATTGCTTTTGAGTAGTTGCTTCAGATTGGAGGACTGTCTGTAAGCAAGGTCTCTGAAAAGGAAAGACTTATTTTCAGAATAGGGTGTAAACATTTTATTTCATAGCAAAAAGGTTTGAGCTGAAGTCTTAGATTAGTGGTGATCTTTTAGCTTTCTCTGACTTCATAGTGTGAGCATGGTTTTTTTAAATGCCTGATGTAAATCTCCCAGGTGTTGATCATCGTTGGAAGGACATCAACAAATGGGATGGCCTATAGACAGAGGATTATGTGGTTTGTTCTGGATGGTAGTGTGAAGCATTTGGTGTATACGCATTGGTCAGTTGTCTTACACAGTGCAGATGTAGTTGTACTGTGGTATTTATAATGTATGGAATTTTTCAGATGAGTACTAAAATGTTGGTAACTGAAGTCCTGCTTTAATTTCCCAAGAACTTCCCTCCTGTGAGTCCAGACGGTGGTGATGTCACTGGTGTATCATTGGGGGGGGGATATGTTAGAGATAAGGAAGCATATTGTGGAGCTGTGTGGGTATTGTCAATCTGTACATACAAACATTCTTGATGACATGTACTCCATTTTTATGTGGGGTAGTAGTGTATAGAACTTCTATACCCATGATTACGAGAATAATCTGTGGGCTGTGACTTCAGAAAATCTGCTTTATTTCACAGATAACTATGTTTGGTGGCATAAGACTTTTGCATAGAACCAGTAACCTCTTTATGAGAGTAGAAGAGAATGAGGCATCCAGAATTATCTAGTTTGTGAATCTGGGGTTAAAAATAGACATGTGTCTGCATAGATTTGTTTCAGTGTTTGTTTTTGAGAGCTTCTTCAGCCGGTCACATAGCATCATTTGGTATTCCTCACTGGAATCCAAGAAATTGTTTGTTTTACCAACTATAATGTTGGAACTATTTCTGAATCTGTGAATTATGTTTATTTTCTACATGGCTGAGATTATAACTGGTGTTACTTGCCAAGAATCTCAGTTTGAGCATGATGCAAAAAGGCCAGTTTGATACTGCAGCCATAGGGAGAATCCATGCAGAAGCCTTGCAAAGTCCTGTGAGGATAGTTGCTGTATATCAGTGTTGTGACAGAAGAAATAAGTATTGGATCACTGCAGAATTATTTTGGGTGTGATGTGAGAGGCAGAATAAGGATTTACAAGACTGAAGAGACTCTTCTGTTTGATTCAGTGAATGACTGGATAGATATGGGTGGCTAAATTAAGGTTACCTCAAGCATATGGAAATTCTAATAGTTTTGTGTCCTTTTTCTGTAGAGATATAAAGTGTATATTGCTACAGTATCATATTAACTGGGATGTATGCATGTTGACCCTGTATCTCAAGTTTTGGTGTCAGGATAATAGTAAGGACTACATGAATAGATATTTAAATGAGAGACAGGCATCTCCAGCAGGTACACATAGTGTTGCTGTCTACAGAACAAGTTCACATCTATGGGGTGTTACAGATTATGGTTTATGATGATGTTGGCTTTAGGAAAAATGAAAATATGGTTCAGTTAAATTGACTCCTAACATACAGATTTTCCTCTTTTAGTTTTCCTATGTATAATGTTATTCCTTCAAAAGCAGTGTTCTTTCCTGTTAGGCTTGTATGGTGTTGCATATGATTGAACATAGTTAGTTTAGAGTCTTATTTTTTACTTTCTAATACTAAAATATTAATGTGTAAAATGAGACCAGACAAACAGTAGATTAAGTTCTACAAATAGAACTTCTATTGGTAGCTAGCCTTAAACAGGTACACAATGTGACTTGCATGCCTTTGTCTTGAGTGCAGCTTCCTTATCAGTGTTTTTTTCTTGTTTTAATTTATACCTATCACTGTCATGGTCTGTAAAAAAAAAAAGCAACATGAGATCTGTCTTTCTGCATTCCCTCCCCACCATTCGCAAACAGTGCTCCTATCCCTGCCTAGCAATGCTTGGCTAATGTCTGACTGTTTAAAGACAAGCGTACCACTTGCCGGAACCTTTGTCTAGTTTAGGTACTATGTGCTGTGATGAAATTTTGATCGTGAAATGTGATATGAAGTCATTGTCAGGAAGCCACATTGTCAGGAAGCCAAAATAAAGTAATTCATTTCATAGATGCAGTGTTGCTGCTAATAGTGTTCCAGGCAATTGTAAGTACAAAAGTCCCAAGATGATTCAATGAGGAAAGAAAAGGGGAGTGTTTTTTAAAGAGAAGGTGGGGTAAAGATTAAGGAGTGCACTGTTCCCTCTAAGCTGAGTTAGTATGAGCTAGCTCACAGTTTTTTAGCCTCCAGCTCATACATTTTTGTCTGAGCTCAGGAAGGACGGCTCCAGAGCAAACTAATGTATGCAGTAGCCAAATCGCTTGCTCACAACTTTAATGTCAGGAGCTCACAAAGTAGATTTTTTGCTCACAGGACTCCACAGCTTAGAGGGAACATTGAAGGAGTGTGAAGCATATATGCATTGAAATCAAAAGAACTGTATGGGAAGCATTTGTAGAATGAAGTTCATGATATTGCAGCATGCTGGGTTTAAAAAGTGATTTCAACAAATAATGCTGTTGATAAAATCTCACTTAGTGTGGTACAAGAACAGTACTCTGCATAATTCATTGATCACTTCTCAGAAAGTACCTATATTTTGTGGGGCAAAATTCCAAAGCAAGTGTCCTCATGAGTTTGAATTTCACTAAATGGTCACTGTATGCAGGGTTGCCAGGTCCCCCTGGCCACCGGTGAGGGATAGACAGTAATTCTTAAAATGTGGTATCTACTTGGCTAGGTTTGAGCTTTGGCTGCACAGGCACTTCCTGGTCTCCCCTTTGCCAAGTAAAAGTCTGTGTTAGGTGTGGAATTGTGTATTTTACATATACCAAATTTCCCATTTTATGGAACAGTATGAAAATCCATGTGCATATGGACATGGATTCATAGACATTTTAGGCTACTGCTTCCCTTCTAGGTAACTAGGATGGTCACTGGTAGATCTAATGTTTGCTCAGTGGCTGCTTCTGTTTTTATGGGATAGCCTACCTGAAGTTGTTAGGCTTTCACTTTGTTCAGATTCTGCAGTTTGTACAAAGTGGAATAATTCAGGAGGGCTTTTGACACTGCCACCTAATTTTTAATCACACATGTTAGTTTTTAATGAATTTTTACCCTTATATTGTTTTTATTAGCTTTGTAATCCACCTTGAGTCTGGTTTTAGAGAGAGATGGGTTTAAAATGCTCTAAATAAATAAATTGATGGTGCAGGATTTATGGAAAGAAGAAAAACTGAGTCACTAATAAGAAGACGGAGGCAGTAAGTGATTTAGAAGGTTATAGAAGGTTACACAGCATATCTTGCAAAAGAAATAACATTAATTGAATGTTTAAGCTTTGGGGTCAGTGCCATCAAAGACATACGGAGAAGCTGGTAGTAATTGAGCTGTTCAGGAATTTGTTACTTTAATTCAGTGCAACTATCATGAGCAAGAAAAGTGGCAAAAGCCTCACTTCATTCAGAACTCTAGAATGAATGTTTACAACAGTTTGCACATACAATGACTAGCTTTTCTCAACAAAGGTCTTGTTTATGTTGGTTTTCTTTGTAGGTGATTTACTTGAAAAAAACTCCAGAAGAGGTTTACCGGATACTTCTATCTGGATCCAATCCACCGTATCTTCCATTTAGGTATGGCTGCAACCAAAATAATATGTTTAAAATTTCCAACTCTGTGATGCTGCCAGGTTCATGGCTAGTATTTGAATAGGTGATCTGCAAGGAATACCAGGGTCGTGACACAGAGGCAGGAAATGGAAAACCACCTATGAAATGTCTCTTGCCTTAAAAACAAGTCTAGCTCACCACCTAGTGGTGCATAACACTGAAAGAGCTAGAACTTGTGGCTGCCAGACAATCTTAGGCGCTCCTGGCTATTCTACATACAATGCCATGCAATTATTATTATTATTGTGCCTGCCTCTTTGACTACTTGTGTTCTCCCCCTGCCCAATCCACTAATGGCAGAGCTTCAAAGGGTTGTGTGTACTTTAGACTTTTCCTAACCTCTCCATTTCTGAAGCATGCCCCCCCCCCCAAAAAAAGATGCTGTTAAAGCCTGGAGGCTATGAGGTATCATGCAGTGCAGTGTGGCGCAAGGAAACCATCCCCATGTACCCAAACACTTCTGGCTTTTATGGATCTTGGCCTAGTGTATCCTGCGTCTTGATCACCTTACTTACCATTGACAAGACATGTAAATTAAGAACCTTTAGGCTTATGTTTCCTGCCACTGTTTCATTTGGTACATTGCTCTATATGGAATAAGTGTATCTGCATTCTTCTGTACAGCTAGTTTTAAAAGACCATGCTGTTTACACTTGTTTTATTCCTGTAATGAAGTAATAGTAAGAAGGTTACCTCATGTTGCCATTTCATTCACCCTGCTGAAGAGCTCTGGATAAAGCAGATGTGCCTGTAGTGCCAAGGAGCAGTGCAGTGTAACATTTCAGTTGTGCATCTCTTCTTTAGGAAGTCAGTAGATGTCTGCGCCAAGGGACACGGTTTTGTTCTATGCCAGGGCGGAGTTTGTTCATTAAGTGTATCAATCAGTAGCCACATATTCTGAAATCCTGAATTAATGCAACACCAAGTTATAAGTATTGCTAAAATTTCGGCTCCACACAATCCATCTTTAGGGCTGTCAGCAGGCATTGCTGTTGTTTGGGTCTTCCTTTTTCCCCTCTGCTTCATGACACAGGTGGCCCTGATGTGTTGTTTGAAGTCTCTGACATTGCATTCAAAACATTCTGTTTGTAGTTTGTATCTTTCATAGTATTATCACACACATAGAGGGTTACAGGGGTCCCAGTGCATCTCTGACTTAAATAGAAAGTTAATCTATTATATATATGCCCCATTTTCCTTCCACCCCACTCCCAACCTCGAAGTTTCAGCTTAAACTGGTCCTTTGCATTGCACAAAACTATAGTGATGTCAGTTTATCGTTTTTAACATCTCGTTCAATTTCAAGATGGTCTAGAAAGAATTAGGAGCATAGGGTTCTAAGAAGTCAACATGTTCATCTTTCCAGCTTTAATTAGAATGCCTAACTTTTAGTACACTACATTTTTAATGTGTTTTACTTTGTAAGCCATGTCAAGCATTTTTTTCTGGAGAGGCAGTGTAGAAATGTTCTAAATATGTAGGAGATAGAGCACCATAAACCATGAGGAAAGGTGGGATACTAATAATAAAGTTGCACATAAAAATCAAAATGTAGTGCAGATTGTAATATTGGATTATTTGACATGCTGTTTTAGTCTGTTAATTCTTCACCCTGGTTACTGGAAACTATAACCAGCTCTGATTTTTGAGGTTTCACTTTGCATTGTCAATACATTTGCATGCCTATCTTTGCTATTATATGGCAAAAAATCTGCTTTTTAAGTAAAGTTGCAGGCCTCTTTTGACTACTACTGAAAAAGCTCTGCTGGAGATAGTGGGATCTGCATGGACAAAGAAGCTCAGTGAGACAGCAAAGATGGGTGCAGAAGAGCAGTAAAGCTGCAAGATTCCATCCACTGAACCTTCTGTGCAATAACAATTTTTGTGTCTGTGTGGATCCGCAGAGTACCCACAAACCTTCATAATAAATGCCTCACTTTGGCTCAAAAATTATAATTGCATCAAAGAACATGCTAAACTTTGCCTAAGCTTCTCTATATAGGCTAGACTTTCTCTGCAACTAAGACATTAAGCAAATGTCCACCCTTAATGTTGTTTGTCTGTTACCAGGCAGGGGATTTTTATAGTTAAAGGCTGTAACTGTGTAGCCCTGCCTTTTCTGGGTTTATTGCATATTCATGTAAATCTTCACAGCTGTGGTCATCCATCCTGATCAAGGAGGAGCAACGTTGTATCATTTCAGAGCAATAGGCCAAAGCATTTTAGTAAACTGGAAGGTAATTGGTTCTTTCAGCCTATTGATGTGATGTGATACAAGTGAGCAGGACATTCAGAACAGACATAAGAAAGTACTCCATACAATCCTTAATTTGTGGAATTCTCTGCCAAGGGTTGTAGTGAGGGTCGCTAACATAGATGGCTTTTAAAGGGGGTTAGAGAATGTGATTTTTAATGAAGCCCATCAGTGGCTCTTGCCCATGATGGTTAAACAAGGCCTCCATGGTATATGTCTGAATGGCAGTTACTGGATGATAGCACTGTGGGATTTTTTTGAGAAGTTAACAAAATCTGATTTAGCGATGTTATCCGCTTCTACCTGAATTATAAAACTAAAACTGGGAATATCTGATAATTTCAGTAGAAGTTCCAGTTAGGTGCATTAAGCATTTTAGCCATACAGTTCATTCATGTTTAGTCAGAATCAAGGCCCACTGTGTTTTTAATATGTCTTCCACTGTTTGCATGGTTAAGTACTTCACATAAAGTCACTTTCTGCATTATGCCATAAACATAAAAAAAAACCCCGCTCACTCTCTAAAAATACTTGAGTCCCAGGAAAGGTGTCGGTGGGCACCATGGTGCCCAAGGGGGCCACCAGTGTAGGGACCCCTGCCTTACAACAACAACTTTGCATCTAGTTCCTGGAAGAGTAGGAAACAGTGCTGGCTTAGCTGTGTAAGGCTGCCATATCTTGATGATCCTTTTAGCTAGTATAGACTTGCTGCTGATTCAGAGCGTTTGGCAGGATGTCACGGATCAAAGCTTTGTCAGCACAGAGCTATTTGTAATCACCTGGAGCTTAGACAGCAGCCAGAAATGTATCCTGACCTGCTGGCTTCAAATATTGATGTTGCTCCTGTTTTAAAGAATAGCAAGGTATGTTGAGGCCAGCATAACTCTATACGCTTGTTTCGTGGGACTCTTACGTAGAACACAGGCTCCATTCAGTTGGCGCAAACAAATGGAGGTTTGTTCATGATGGTGCAAACCTGGCTAGTTGTCATTCTCATCCACTCCCTCCTTTGTGCCTGGGACATGATTGAAGGTTTCCTGGTTTAATTTAGAATCCTGCTTTGTGGAGGGAAGAAACAAACTCACAATTTTCCAGGCACATACATTCAAATGTCACTGCAGATTTAGTGCTTGATTGAGGGCTTCCGAAAGCAGGAAGCCTCCAGTCATGCTCTGTGTGTGACAGAATGGAGCACAAAAATACAGCAAGCCAGCCAGATTCATACCTGTCATGATCAAGCCTCTTTGACATCTGAATACAGCCATAGCAACTCCGGTGTGTGCTCTTAACTAGTGACTAGCTTTCTAGCAGTGCAATCCTAAACAGAGCTATACCCTTCTAAGCCCATTGACTTTAATAGATTTAGAAAGGTGTAACTCCACTTATGATCGCTATTTGTGAAATCACAATCACAGCCTTTTTACTTCTGCAGCCTGATCATTTGGAATGCACTTCTAAAACCTAGTCTTCCCTGGGGGGTTGGGGGGGCTTAGTAATGACCCATTTGTTTTTATTTTGACATTCTCTATTGCAAACAGTTAGGCTGTCTTATTTTCCACTTAGAATTGTACCTGGGAAGAGCCTGGGAAAAGGTCTTAGACTTGAATAATCTCTTCATCCAGCAGAAATGAACTGGGATATCCCATGGTGAATTAAATGTAAGAGTCTCTTCCCCTTGTCTGAATAGAAGATGTGGGAGAGAGAACTGAGAAAAGATGCACATATTTGAAGGGTTTCTCTCATATTTGAAGGGTCAGTGGTTGTTGCTCTGAATTCTAGCTGATGTATTTTTAAAAAACAGCTATCAGGAAAGGTGGTAATCTCTTTAAATGTTTATATTTACCAGCATTACTCTAGGGAATCAGTGCCAGTATAGGGAGTTGTTGTGGAGAGGGCTGGTGTGTGTTTGTAGACTGCATTTATGATTTTAGATAAATTGTTACAGTAATATTTAATGACAGAATGATTGTATGAATAACTTTTTAAAAGGATACTCAATATATAATGTATTGTTATCTCAGTGACCTGGAAAATCTTAATCGGTTTAAACCTTCAGCCATCATTTCAATAAAGGACTGTGGGTGCGAACTGCTGCTGAAATACCTGTGTACAGCTTGATCAGATACATATACTGTGCAGCCAACACCAGGCCTCCATGTGCAGTGGAGCAGGGGACAGGGTTGTGCCGGCTGAAGAGATTAATGCTGCATTGAGGGCACTTGCATTATGTTCTTAGTCCAATCTTTTTATCACAGCCAGGCACTCTGCCTTCCAGAAGGATCTGTTACAGTAGACAATGGCTACATTTTTCAAAACAAATAGTAATACCTATTTAATTTTCTTCTTGTAGAATTTTTGTATCTCTCCTTATATATAATTGAATAGTGGGTGCCAAAGTTCTAATTCTAAAATGCACTCCCTTAGTGTATGGCTGATGGCACTGCTCCTCAGCATATATCGCCACCAATCAGAAGGCAAAGCCCGGGTCCCACCCACACCACAACTGCTGCGACAACCTGGTCTTTTGCATATGGAAGCTGATTGGACTTCAGTCCATTCCACACCTCAAACTCCCCCCCCCCCGCAAGGCAGATGGAATTTTCAGTTGCATAACATACCTCATAGGGGAGAGGAGAATGGGTAACAATGGTTACCACTCTCCAGGTGAGGGCTACAGATAACTCAAACATACAAATGCTCTTCAGGTAGCAGAGATCAGTCCCTCTGGAGAAAACAGTGGATTCTGTCATTAAACCCTGCTGAGGTGGCCACAGGAAACTGACACTGTTTGCCCAAAGCCAGAGCACTCTCCCAGAGCCTCTTTCTAGATCTCGTTGTATTTATTTCCGCAACGGGCATTATTTCTAGTAAGTATATAATTCTTCTATCTTCCAGTCATCCTCTTGCCCCACTGGTCAGCACATGCCACTGACAGGGGCACAGAGCTGTATAAAGGGTCCTGGGTAGGCACTGTTCCAGCTAATAATTTTTAAAGACATTTTAATTTGTGACATCAGAGTTTCTACTGAAAAAATAACATCCTGTTCTTAGAACAGAAAATACTCTGGTTTGTTGTTGTTGTTTTTTAAAAAAAAAAAGCTGGTTTTCCTAGTCAGTTTTGCCACCTAAAACAACCCCTGGTTTAAGTTAGATGACAGCTATTATAACACTGAGCATGGGAGGGGTACTTCAGTAGAATCAAGGACAGGTTAAGGACAGGTTATGTCTGAACATAAAAATAACTGTTCTTATTTGGTGTATAAGTTTCACGTGCAGTCAGTTCACAGACACTGAAATACACAGGCACTTAGACTTGGTGAAAGGAGACTATATTAGTTTAATCATATAAGTGGGGGATCGATAGTAGTCCCATGACAACATGGTAGCCCTTCCTAATGAGGAAGGCTGTCTGCAGCCCCATGGTCATAACAAGACGTGAGATTCCCACTGTACAACTGAGTGAGACTGTAGCTGAATCTGGTGTTTCTTGGCCATTAATCCTCTACTGCCCACCAAGTACACAGCAGTATCATTGAATTCCCCCCCCCCCCAACTAAGCTGTAAGTTACAATTAAGGCATTAAAACAGCACTCCAGCCAAGACAATTTATTTATATAGGTATATGCAGACAGGCTCAGTGCGATCTTTGTGCCTGATGGTAATCAGGCAACAGTGTTAGGTTTGATTCTTGTTCTGTGTTTGTCACTTTTTTTAAGAGCTGGGAGGGCAGGACTGAGAATTTGAACCAGGGTAAAAAAAACCCGTGAAAGGCGTCATTGACCTCATCATCACCAGTTTTCCCTTTCTCCACGCTGGTGAAGGTGCTTTATTCTCCCTCTTTTGCTAGCAGGTTGTGTCAGGAGAATTGGGAGGAAGGAGCACTTCTGGCTACCCTCTCCATCACTGCAGCACCCCATGCTGTGGTGCCTTTTCTTCATAAGGTTCTTTCAACCCTCAGGGTGTGCTCAGACACGCTGTTTGATCTGGTGTCATCACGCTTCAGAAACTGATTTTATATGCACAATCACACAGTCAACATCTGCCTCCCGTCCCCAGCGGTTGGTTTCCGGCTCAAAACCGCTTTAACCCAGAGTATTTTGTTACCAGGTCCCAAAGTGGTGTTTTCTCAGCTCTCTCGTTTAAAGCCGCATTTTCCCCCTGTGTGATCGCTCCTCCGGTGTCAAGCCACTTCCGGTTTAAACCCCCTCCCCACTTGAAAGCTGCCCAAGGCTTCCGCTTTTTGCACACCATTTTTAATGTGTTGGCGGTGTGCACATAGGCGGAGCTCCGCTACCGTGTTTAGAAAACCAACATTTAAACGGTCACTTGTTTTAGCGTTAGATGAGTTTGGGATCTCACAGAGGCCATTTTCGGGTCAAACGTTTAAAGGGAAGTCTTTTGTTGGAGGGGTTGGATTGATTCGCCCTGGTGGTTCTGCACATGTGCCATGATAGTTCTCCCCCCCACACACAATTCTACGGAGGGGCGCCTATGCGCATGCACAAACTGAGAAAAAAATTAAAAACCCGCCAACACGCACTCCCACGCGTCAGTAGTGTAGACGCTGGGGAGTGACGTAACTGTGCAGTGAGGCGGGATAAGGGAGGTGTGACCGCGATTATCCAGATCAAATATAATCCCGTTAGAACTGGAGCAGTTTAACCCGCTCTCAGCACGCCGTCTGACCGCACCCTCAGAGAAGCTTTTCAGAGCAAACAGCAGACTGCTTGGAGAAGGGGGAAGTGGTTGAAGGTCCAGTCTACAAATCCTCCTATGAACCTTTGTGCTGGCTCCTACTCAGAATCTGGGATTTTATCCTTTAGGTAGGGTAAGCAGTATAAAATCTCTTCTGCTAGCTGTCAGAAGTCATTGCAAATAGGAAGAAGAAACTGGATTTCTTGTGAATGGATCTACATTTCTGATTGCCTCCTTATCGGTCTCCTCCCTCAGGGAAAGTACTACTTGCGAACAGTAAGGTTTTCATACATCTGGGCACTGTAAACATGTTGCATAGATTCAGTTATTGCAGTGGTATCATTGACTGAAAATTTTAATTACCCAAAGAAAACAAACCAAATACCTGTGTTGAACTAAATTTCGAGAGCCAGTGTGGTGCTGTGGTTGGAGTGTCAGACTAGGATCTGGGAGACCAAGGCTTGGATCCCTGATCTGCCACAGAAGCTTGCTGGGTGACCTTGGGCCAGTCACACACTCACAGCCTAACCTATCTTGACAGGGTTGTTGAAATGGAGGAGAAGAGAAAAATGTAACTGCTTTGGGGTCCCCATTGGGGCTGTAAATGAAGAAAGGGACTTGAGAAAGATGGTTGTAGGAAAGCTGCAAATATAGGGGTAAGAGAGTCCCTTTCATTGTGGAGGGGACAATGCAGATATACATTCCAGGTAGCTTAACTATTGGGATTCTTCCACTGGATCTAGCTGCACATAACTGCTATGTCTGCAGTTTTAATTGTAGCTGAAGCAGAGTTCCCAAATTGGGTAGGGGATGGGATAATTTCTCAACCTACTCCACTTTTGCTTAGCTATGGATAGATTAACACAGAATGTCTGCACCAGCCTAGTATCTTTATGTATGCAGAAATAAATCTTTATCCTATCCCATGATGACCTAAGATTCTGATATCTTTATTTTAAAAAAAATTTAAATTGACTTTTTTTTTAATCAGAAAGGATGTATGACTGTACAGACACGAAAAGCAATAAAATTTGCCAGACCTAGGTCGGTACAGAATGATTCCAACTTATTTATGTAAAAGCTTTTTGAAAATGAAAAAGAAATCCCTGTTCCTTATCCCAGTTGACTATATCGCAGAACTGAAGGAAGAACAGAATAGAATGCTAAGAGTAGGGAGGGATGCCTGGCAGAAACTCTGTCTCTTAGCATGATATGTACAGTCCAAGGCTCTGAAGAGGGACTTTGTGGAATTTAGCTAGAACGGCAAGACCTGTAGTTCTGAAGTGCAACATTTCATCTACTATATATTTATGTTTTTAAAGTACTGCCTCCTATGTTTCTTTTTTCAGTTTTCTAAAAAGCAACCAGTGTTTCCGACTTTCTAGCAATGAACTTCATGATCACTGACATGCATACGATTACAGGAAAAGTATCCTGTTTGAGTGACAAAAGTTGTGCAATGAGAACAAGCATTCCTGTCTGGAATAATGAGTAAACTTCCCTTTTACACACTGTAAATAATGGGATGAAGAATTGTTAACAAAACATAAAATGGTGGCCTGAAATCTTGGGTAACCTTGGTTGACTTTTGAGTTACTTTATTGAAAAGTTCCCATGACCAGAGATGACCATTCAACCTTTGTGGTGCATCTCGAATCCTTTCTGGGCTGCTTCCACACCAAGGATTTCCCATGTTTCAGCCACCCGACTGGTGCTGGGTTGATGTTTCCACATAACATTGGCATCTGTTTGTGTGCAGATTATTAACAGACCATTCCTTTATTTTAAATCTGTAAAAAAAATGGTTCCTGGGTAAGACACTTTCAGCACCAGCAGTTTCTTGTCTGTAGGGGAAACAGTGTAACTGAAGGACTTCACCACAGTGCTAGTCAGTTACTCTACTTGTTGACCACCACAGGGAGTCCCTCCCCAGCATAAATCAATATAACAGAAGAGAATCACCTGTCAGTTACACAGAGAGGAAGGGATTGTTGGAGGAGGAGGCTTTTTTTTTTTAAAGGATTGTAAAAGTAACTGTTTTTCCTATTCAGCATTATTTACGCTTATAGGTTTAAAAAAAATCACCCACAGCTCCACCTGCCATTTAGGAGATTGTTGAAACGGTTTGTAAATACACTGAGATATTTTTGTAAGTATTTTTAAGTATTGTCTTATTTCTATGCAGCATTACCTGTGTTCCTCAAAAAAAATTTTTAAAGTTGAAACAGGGTGGGCAGAGAGAAACAGGGGCACATGGGAACACAGAGGGTTTTCAGTGTGTATCAGGTATGAAAGGGAAACTGTGGCCAACAGTGGAGAGAAAATAGATTACCTAGGGCTGTCTGCAATTTCTTTTACATGGGCAGTTTCACACGACATCACGTCAGCAACCACACTACCATGGAAGCACACTATCCTGGTTTGGAAGCAGTCCTGGATATAACACTGACAACCAGCTCGTCATATAATAACTCATGAAACATGATGAGGGTATACAGGCCTTCACTTTCAGAGGATATAAATCTTTTCCTGACAATTTGTATTTTTACTGCTTTATCCATAACACTCAAGCCAAGTATGAAACATCTTGTGATACCTTCATTCTTCTTGGGTGATACTAAGAATTGCTTTAATCTAAATAGGCTAAGTAATTTAAATCATTCCCCATCCCTTTGAAGCCATATAAAATTGGATCTTACAGGTTAAAAGAAACTGATAGACAATGAGTTTCCCACTTTTTAAAAAGAGGATGCAACTGTAGAAACAATGCAGACTAACATGACTACCTATCTTGAACAGTACAATCAATCATATTTAACAGACCCATAGGCTGAGAGAAGCTATTTAACAGTGAAAATTTCTCTCAGTTAAAAGGTGGCAAAATCTATCCTACCAACCTGTTACCTGTTACCTTCTCCTTGGCATGTGTGTGTGTTGTGCTCCAGGTTAGATGGAATTTCTGGCAATGTTCAAACAATGGACAATCACATAGTCAGTATGGTTGTTGAGTAGTTCTTGGCCATTGCACTAAGTAAAGAATCTTGCTGTAACTAGCAAAAAACTGCTCAGATATGAACTTGAGTGTGATTTTTTAAAACTGCTGTCATGGTCTCCAGACATAAGAATGGTGTTTGCCAAAATGCTGAAAACTTCAGGTAACCTTATTACTTTTTAGTGTTACTGGAGCTCAGAGTCTACACAATAATTCAACTATTTAAGACAGACTTCATTACAGTCATTAGTGGCATTTTAAAATAGAACTGCTGGGGCACATAAATGCCTTCTACATTGTTAGAGAACGTCATTGATGTGGCTGTTCTAATACATATAAGAACACATCTTTATTTACAGGAGCGGCTTATATTGACATTTGTTGCTGAGGAAGGCTTATAGTGCATTGGCATAGCTAGGTTAATAGGGCATTGTAAACACTCGGGCTAGCCAGAACTTGCTTTTCTCTGATGGGAAAGGAAATACAAATTGCTTATTCTGACATGTTGATTTCAAGCCTAGGTTGCTTGTTTAAGCAAGTTTTTGAGATGCACAACTTCAGAAACTGGCGATTGCAGACTTTCTCCTTTATTGTAGCTTTATGCGCTGTTCCTGTGAATCTTTCAGGTCTTGGGAATGAGACTGAGGGCAGCCCAGCTTCATAATAGCATTGCTGAACCTCTCAGCACACTCAGCTGCTGTAGTCCCAATTATGCCTAATAGAAACAAACAGAGCCACATTTTGGAAGAGTCTTCATTATAGCCTTTCTGCCTTTTCTACCAGAAATTACATTGCTAGATTCATGTAATACTGACTTTATTTTCCTATACCAACAATGATAGCATGAAGGTGTTCATAGTGTCTGAAGTCTTGATACTGAATGAAACTTGTCAGTCTTTCTGTTAGAGAAAAAACTGTCGATAGGAATAAAGGTGAGATCACATCCTTGTTTTCTATTGTGGCATCAGAGCAGCAATACTAGGTTCCTTATCAGACTAAGGGAATAAATGGCTACTGTGGGTGCAGAAATAAAGCCAGTATTGATATGCAACTAGCAATGGAATGCTTGGGAAGACTCGGTTTTCTTGTAAAACAATTACATTAGATCCTACAAACTGAACCAGGAGCACAAGAACTCGTAAAGGTGGATCATAAAGTAGCAGAAGAGGGGACAGTTTTGCTGATTCTCAGCCACTTCAGTCACATTTTCAGGGTTATCAGTGGTTTTTTTTACAAGTACAAGTAGATGATTTGGACAGGCTGAGTACTGCTGGAGTGACATTCCTTGAGTGTGTCAGCATGGTGGGGTGGGGTGGGGTGGCAGGGCCACTGTCTGTGTGCTTTCCCCTAAAATGAAGCAAATTCGGCACAGTGGTGTAACTGGTTCTGTGCCAAGAAGACAGCCTCAATTTTGCTAGTTTGTTATGTAGATGTATATAATTTTGATTCGCCTAGTCATAGATGGGCAAGGAGCTATTTAGCACCTGACCTTTGATCCCTGGGTAGTTACCCTACCCACTGGCTTCTGTGATTTCACCAGCCATTGGCCCCACGCTTTCAAACCTGTCTTTCAAATTGTAAATACTAGACACTTGTTTCCAAAAATTAAAACTGAGATTCTCTATTCAGTTCTGTGTACTGCACAATTTTGCAGGCAAACCACATCAGCAGGTGACCCAAACCAAATCCGTTTATCACTTTCAGGCCAGTGTGTGACCTTGGGCCTGTTGCATACTCTCAGCCTAACCTACTTCACAGGTTTGTTGTGAGGACAAAACAGAGGAAAGGAGAATGATGTAAGCCACTTTAGTCCCCATTGGGGAGAATGGTAGGATATAAATAAAGTAAATAAATAATATAAAGTATCTTAGATAAAAATCATGGTGTTCCATGTACAGAAGACTGTTGCCATTTGCAAATTAGTGGCTCACAGCTTCACTTGCAGTCTGACCATGTGATTCTGTCTCCAGCCTGTTTTTACTCCCACTGCACCATCATAATTACATTGGTGAATTTCGCAGGAAAAATGGCTGTTTTGCTACTGTGAGGCAGCAGACTACAGCTTCCCAGTTTTCATGGATCAGGAACAGATCTACAAACAGCAAGGGTCTTGTGTAATGGGGAAAAAATGCCTTGTTCTCCTTGATATAAGAATGGGGGTGCACACCTGTTTACTATCACCATTCCTGTCCAGGAGGCTAATAGCAGGTTGTCTTGTTCTTCCTGATATATAAGAATGGGGGAGTGTGCACACCTGGTTACTGTCACCACTCCTGTCCGGGAGGTTAATATTAGGTTGTCTAGATTTCAGCTCTGGGACTTGGTGTCAGTCTTGTTTTTACTTAACCATATTCCCTCATGCTGTTTTCCCATGGCAATACTCTCCAGTATGACAGTCCTGATTGAGTTTGGGCCTTCTCCCACAGCTGTTTTCAAAACTGTTTTATATAGGAGATCTGATTAGATTTCCCATTTCTCTCCTAGTTTGGTCCCTTGCCAAGTGCAGGCTATACTCAGTTTCCCCACATCTAAGATCCAGAAAAGTAAAGTATCTTGAGGAGGTGGGGCTGTATTCAAACTGTTTGTAGATCACTACAGTAAGTGCCCATATAAGCACTTAGGTATTTCTAAAGGAGCTTTCTGGGTTGTAGCTATTGTCATTTATAGCATCTGAGTTAATCTCAGCCCATGGTTAATGCAAGTTCAGTATTTGCCCTTAGTCCCTTTGGAGAACATCATTTCATTAACATGACTGAAATGTATCTTGACCACCCCCACCCTCCATATTTTGCATTTTGGTTCCATTAAAACCTTATGCCTAAAATTGATTCTTAGCAAACATCTAGCTGCTTTTAGTATCAACACTGGCAAGCCTCCCAAATACACAGTGAAACTCAGCTGAATCACTGACAGTTAAAGCAGAAATCTATATTTAGGATTTTCCTCTCAAAGTACAAAAGGTCATGTTGCTGGTTTGGTTTTTCCCATGCAAACACTTCCAACAACTATTATCCCTGTAATACACAAAGTTCAAGTAACCATATGTGATACATAACAATGGTAAGACTTCTGCTTCTTCTGCAAGTATTCCCATACCGTATAGTTAAACTCTGATTTGGTCTAAACACTTATTAACTTGAAAAATTTGGTAAAGTGATTTTGTATTTTTTTCTCTGACCTATTTCTGCTTCCAAACAGAAGACCTCTTTTAGCAGGAAATATAGTTGATGTGCTAAACAACCTATAAATAGCCCTTTTCTTATAATTTTTTGGGATTCTTTTTTACCTGAGGGGAGGAGGGGATAGTGCACTAGAGCCGGAAAGGGTGATAATATAGTACTGCATATGACCTTTTAATTCAGTAGTATTCTAGTTATAATTGGACCAGTGTAATGAAATTTCACTAAAATGTTTTCCTGTGTTATTCCCATTTATCATACATTTATTTATATATTTACTTCATTTATACCTCGCCTTTCTCCTCCGTGTGAGCCCAAAGCAGCTTACATAATTCTCATCTGTTCCATTGTATCCTCATAACAAGCCTCTTAGGTAGGTGTCAAGGAGTTTCAGGCTGAACCCCATGGGTCCCCAGGGCAGTTGTATGCAAGTAACCAGAGCATTTGATTTTAAAAAAAATATTTATAAAGTTTATTTCAATTTCTATCAATATGAAACTTTATTCTATAGCCAACACATGACTCTAAATCATGCAGCACGAAAACAAAAAAAACTAGCTTAACTATCTAACACTTTTTAGATCTTGCATTAGATAGCACAAACCTTAAATTCAAGAATCAAGGGCCAAAGCTCAGGCTAGCAATTGCAATTCAAGCAGGTCATAGTTCAGTCTGTCAAAATCGGAGCTAGTCTCTCTTTTTCAGGGCCTTAGCTCAGTTATAGTTTTTGGGCCCAGCTATATCAGGTGAGGATGACATCCAATCAGGACACGTTTTCAGTAGAAGCCTCTAGAAGATTACCTCATCACCCCTAGTTCTCCCCCTCCCATCACACGGACCACAGGTTCTCATGAGAAGCTAATCACCACACTTACATCTTTGGCCTTGAAGATGATAAGAGTGGTATAGGCATAGAAACCAATTAGTAGCACCTGCAGGAGAGACCAGGCCCGTTACTGTTCACATTAACCCTTGGGAGAGGCCAGGGGTGCTTTACCTCACAGTAGGTTAGGTTGGGACTATGTGGCTGGCCCAAAGTCACCCAGCAAGCATCCATGGCATCAACCTGGGTCTCCCAGAGCCTAGCTTTGTATACTATGAAAATTCCAGTAACTAAAATCACATGACATGCTGGCTGTCATGCGATTTGAGTTACTGGAATAGTTATATGCCCACAATCAGTCATATTGAATTACAAAGTAATTTCCAGAATTAAAACTAATAAACAGACAAGACCAGAATTGAAAACATGTTTTTGTCCTATGAATTCTGTAGAATGTCTGTTTTTTATGCATATATTATTACTGGGTCACGTAGATCTCCATGTGTTTGCCCAAGTACATTGTACATAGAGGACTTTATCTGTTTTTCCACAATTTTGAATGTCTGGGGCAAATATGAAAGAAAGGCTATTTCCATAATTCTTTGCTGTTCAAAACAAATCTTAAAACTACAAACAATAAAATCCTAAATTATTGAGAGACTTTTATTAACGCTATAACATCAAGAGGCAGAAAATGAAATGGCAGTAAAACATCCTAATGGTAAAACTGAAAAGAAGTTTAAAAAACAGAATAAGGGGGGATAAAACTAATTTAAAAGTTGTAAAAAACAATATTGAAACAACAGCAAGAAGGTCTTAATCTGTCATGTGAGTTCTTACTAATCACTAATTGAATATAAAAGACAAGGACTATTAGCTGAGAGAGTTCTCAAAACAAAAAAGCTAAGAGAAGGCCTGAGTAAATGAGCATGTCTGTCTTGGTATCAGAAGTTTGACAGTAGGTGCCAAACAATTGGGTCTGGAGAGGAAGTTCTATAACCAGAACTTTACAACAGGAAAAGCCATGTCTTTAATAATTAGCCAAATGACTTCACAGGTGTGGACATGTGAGGCAGGGCTTCCAATGGGCAGGCAGGGTCATAAAGGAGCAAGTTTACGGGACCACCTCAGTGCTGAGCAGCTGAGAATGGTAAGCTTAATAACTAGCAAGTTAATTTGAACCCAGTCAACTTTCCACTTGTGATCA
The DNA here is from genome assembly GCF_001447785.1 of Gekko japonicus. Taxonomy (NCBI): domain Eukaryota; kingdom Metazoa; phylum Chordata; class Lepidosauria; order Squamata; family Gekkonidae; genus Gekko; species Gekko japonicus. The sequence continues at coordinate 122,604 of NW_015163670.1, read as the reverse complement.
GGCCCTGGTTGATAGTTCTTTTTCCTAGGAACTGATCTGGCACTGAATAGCATGTTAGGATATTGTCCAGGCCTGACAATACGTTGACAAGACCAAGAGAGTCTCACTGGTTTAGAATAATCTGAGCAATGGTCAAATGCTAATTGTCTCATGACCCGCCCTCCCTTGATCAGCTGGCTCCCTCTTAGCATAAATCAGGTGATTAAAAAGTCTCTCACTTTGTGCCTTTTCCAGTTTTGGCGCAGTGGATGTTCTGTGAGCCTGCATAGCTTTCCCCTGCTATACCTTCAAACTGTGGCAGAGAGGTGATTTCCCCCCCTGCTGTCACCCTTTCAAGAGACTTACAGACATGTCTGCCCTCATAGGCTGCTTGGGCCAGAAGCAACTGCTGGATGTTGGAGCTGCTCTGTCCTGAGCAATTGTGCTCTGTTATCACTGTGCCTCTCCTGCTGCTGTTGCTGTTCTCTGAGTTGCTGAACTGAGAGTACGGAGAGATTCCTAGGCAGTAAATAGGCTCACCCAATTCTCTTGAGAATGTTCTAGCTATTTCTAGGGCAGCTCACATGGGACTGACAGTGTGCCCCCACCCCCAAAATAGGCCACCCTTTTCAAAAACTAAGATGGTCACCAAGGCAGCTGCCAGATGTTAGAGGTGCTTCCTCCTAAACATATCTACTCCTTTTCCACTGCTTTGACCCTACTGTCTCTTTCCAGCAGTGGTGGCTAGCCTCTCTCCCAAATCCTCCCAAGACTGTGCAGCTGCACTGTGTTAATTTAGGGAAATGTGATTAAGTGTAATAGATGGGGAAACTTTCCTTTTCTGTTTGCTGTCTGGGTCAGCAGGCCTGCTATTCCTTTGTACCTTCATCCCATGTAGCCAGTCAAAACTGCTGCTGTTAGAATAAAATTAAAATGTTTTGAAAGGTTGATGTACGAGAAGTTCTATAATCAAATCAGATTCTCCATAGGCAAGAATACGGCACTGCATAAAAATCTGTTGTTTATGAACCTTGTGTATTTGTCCTGTTAACACTTTGAATTAAATATGAATACCTTCAGTTACTTGTGTGTGTGTACTGGTGTGCAGGTAATTATAATTTGATATTAAATCTTTAAGTTTCACAAGTCTAAAACACTAGCTGCTAATTTTGTTTGTGCGTGTGTGTGCATGTGTCTGTTTTAATCTGGGATACTTTAACATTTTTTCTCCATAGGGATGCTTCATTTGGAAATTGCACATATAATCTTACTATCCTGGACTGTCTACAGGGAATTAAAAAGGTAATGTCTGTAAGTGTATTTGAAATAAAAATGATATCATTGGAATCAGGACGATATGAGTGTTTCTAGGGGTAGAATATCCATAGGTTCCATTACTAGATCTCTTGGAAATTTGGGGTAGCTTTAGTAAAAATCCCTATGACATATTTCACTCATTCTAAAATAGAAATTGTGTTTTAAGACAAAATTTTATTTATTCAAAATATGTTCTTAAGAACTATGTAGTTTGAAGACTTTTTATGTAAAATAATTTCCAGGACCCTCAAGGCCTTGCATTAAGCATTTCATCCCTCCCCCCTCACTGGTTTGTCTCTCCTTCCCTGAAAGCCCTTATAGCCTCTTCCATTTTCCTGCTTCCATCCCTCCTTCCCACTCACCAGCCAACATACATTTATTTGCTCCCCTGTCTTCAGCTTTCTCTCCACCTGGGAAAACTAACCAAGTTGTGCAGTATTGACTGAGCTAGGCCCAACTTCACAGTAGGGATCCTGCAAGGTCTTGCAAGGAATACTTCTCTTTCTCTTGTATCCACCTCCCTACAATAATTCTTTCCCTTGGCATCCCCCATTTCCATGTTGCCTTTTCTCCTTCCCACCTACCCACCAGCTTACCTTTTATCTGCACCCTATCTTCAGCTATATTTATTATTTTATTTATATCCCATCTGCTCCAAAATGGGGATCCAGAGCAGCTTTCATCATTCTCCTGTCCCCCATTTTATCCTCACAAAAACCCTGTCAGGTAGGTTAGGCTGCATGACCATGACTGGCTCAAGGTCACTGAATGAGCCTGCACAGTAGAATGGGAATTTTAACCTGGGTCTGCCGGATAGCCCAACCCTCTTACCACTACATTACACTGGCTTTGTTGAGGTGGCTGCTGTTGAACAGTAGCAGGTAGCCAGTCCTGGGTAAGTCATGCAAGTTGTGTGGTATCAAGTGGCCTGGTGACTGCTTCCAGGCCTGGCTCCAGTGAATCCTCACTGAAAGGCCAAACCAGCCCTGGAAACGACCCTGCCCCTTATCCTGCCTCTTCATGACGGAAACCAAGGTTTGAAGGCTGGCAATAGTGTTGTGGTTGCTGAGCAACAGCCAGAGGCCACTCATTTCTTTAATACTACAGGCTCTGTTTCCATTATTTGAGAGGGTTATGCACTCATTGTTTTGGGTTTCTCCCCCCCCCCCCCCAATTTCTGGTTTTTCTGGGATCTATTTTAGGGTTGTAGAAACATCTGTTTCTGGATTTAAGTATCCACAGATTTGGCTATGTTCAGAATATATTAATGATTGTTATGTATACTGTATTTATAGACTCATGCAGATTTTCAGTTGTTCTCCAACTTCTGCAAGTGCACATCCTCTGATAGAAGAGGGAGAAGGGGCAATTCACCTTTCCTCTTTTCACTGCAACCCCCCACTAACATGGTTTAGTCCACATAAGTCTAGAAGCAGAGATCTGTATTCACCAGCAACTTTTACTGAACTTATTTCTGGCTCTGACCCACTATTGCAGAGCTCAGTGTTTTTGTAACTATTATGGTCTGTCTACCATGTGTGATCTAAGGGCAGATGATAAGCTAAGGGTCATCTTGCTGAAGTTCAGTGCAGGTTCTGGGCTGGACAGAGCTTGGATGGGAGATCTCCTGGGAACTCCACGTATGCTGCTTTTAGTTCTCTGTAGAAAAGGAGCTGGATATAAATGTTGCATTTGAGAAAGGCAG